>NW_026706353.1:0-187833 GCF_029867415.1 Vicia villosa | reverse complement strand
GAGTCAAAGAGGTATTGAATTAGATCCCGACAAAGTCAGAGCTATTCAAGAGACGCCTGCACCAAAAACTGAAAAGCAAGTAAGAGGATTTCTCGGACGATTGAACTATATCTCCAGATTCATCTCTTAAATGACCGCTACTTGTGGGCCAATTTTCAAGCTGCTCCGCAAAGATCAAGGGGTTGTATGGACTGAAGATTGCCAGAAAGCGTTCGACAGTATCAAGGAATACCTGTTAGAACCACCAATATTGATTCCTCCGGTTGAAGGAAGACCACTAATCATGTACCTTACCGTGTTGGAAGAATCCATGGGTTGTGTGCTTGGACAGCAAGATGAAACCGGTAAGAAGGAGCATGCCATCTATTACCTAAGTAAGAAATTCACAGATTGTGAGTCTCGTTACTCCATGCTCGAAAAAACATGTTGTGCTTTGGCCTGGGCTTCAAAACGTCTCCGCCAGTACATGATCAACAATACTACTTGGTTAATCTCCAAAATGGATCCGATCAAGTACGTCTTTGAAAAGCCTGCCTTAACAGGAAGGATTGCCCGACGGCAAATGCTGTTATCTGAGTATGACATCGAGTACCGTGCTCAAAAAGCGGTCAAAGGAAGCATTCTCGCCGATCACTTGGCGCATCGGCCAATTAATGAATATCAATCTCTCAAGTTTGACTTTCCTGACGAAGATGTCATGTACTTGAAGATGAAAGATTGTGACGAACCGTTACCTGAAGAAGGTCTTGATCCTGGATCAAGATGGGGCCTAATTTTTGATGGAGCAGTAAACGCTTTTGGCAATGGAATTGGGGCAATCATCATCACTCCCAAGGGTACTCATATCCCATTCTCCGCCAGATTGCTATTTGATTGCACCAACAACATCGCAGAATATGAAGCTTGTATCATGGGTCTCGAAGAAGCCATTGACTTAAGGATCAAGATCCTCGACATATATGGAGATTCAGCCCTCGTGATCAACTAAATCAAAGACAAGTGGGAAACTTACCACCCTGGCTTGATTCCTTATAGAGATTATGCAAGACGTCTGTTGACTTTCTTCAACAAGGTTGAATTGCATCATATACCTCGAGATCAGAATCGAATGGCAGACGCCTTGGCTACTCTATCTTCTATGTTCAAAGTCAATCATTGGAACGATATGCCTACAGTCAGAATTACGCGCCTTGAAAGGCCCGCCTATGTGTTTGCAACCGAAGCAGTCATCGATGATAAACCGTGGTTTCACGACATCAAACGCTTCCTTCAAACTCAAGAGTACCCACTTGGGGCATCAAACAAACATAAGAAAACTCTAAGGAGACTTTCTGGCAGTTTTGCTCAGATGCGTGGACAGACACGAAGCAGACATGTTAATGCATGAAGTGCATGAAGGGTCCTTTGGAACTCATTCAAATGGGCATGCAATGTCCAAGAAAATGTTAAGAGCTGGATACTATTGGTTGACATTGGAATCTGACTGTTATAAACACGTGAAGAGATGTCACAAGTTCCAGATCTACGCAGATAAGATCCATGTGCCACCGACTCTACTCAACGTTCTCTCATCTCCATGGCCTTTCTCCATGTGGGGTATCGACATGATTGGAATGATCGAACCAAAAGCTTCAAACGGTCATCGTTTCATCCTAGTGGCTATTGATTACTTCACCAAATGGGTCGAAGCAGCATCGTACGCCAACGTTACAAGACAAGTGGTTGTAATGTTTATCAAGAACAACATCATTTGTCGATATGGTGTTCCCAGCAAGATCATTACTGACAATGGTTCGAACTTGAATAACAAAATGATGAAAGAACTGTGTGAGGAATTCAAGATTGAGCATCATAACTCTTCTCCTTATAGACCAAAAATGAACGGCGCTGTTGAAGCTGCCAACAAGAACATTAAGAAGATCGTCCAGAAAATGGTCGTCACTTACAAAGACTGGCACGAAATGCTGCCATTTGCTTTACATGGGTACCGTACTTCAGTGCGTACTTCAACAGGGGCAACTCCCTTTTCTCTAGTATACGGCATGGAAGCTGTGCTCCCCGTAGAAGTTGAAATCCCATCAATGAGAGTCCTCAGGGAGACTAAGTTATCAGAGGCTGAATGGTGTCAAAGCAGATACGATCAGTTGAACTTAATCGAAGAAAAACGTATGACTGCTCTATGCCATGGACAGTTATACCAAGCAAGGATGAAACAAGCCTTTAACAAAAAGGTTCGACCTCGTGAATTTCAAGAAGGCGACCTCGTGCTTAAAAAGATCTTGTCTTTTCAACCAAATTCTAGGGGCAAATGGTCTCCTAATTACGAAGGCCCGTATGTTGTCAAAAGAACATTTTCTGGCGGCGCCATGACTCTTGCAACTATGGATGGTGATGAACTCCCGCATCCTGTGAATGCTGATGCAGTCAAGAAATACTTTGTCTAAAAAATAAAAAAGAACAGCTCGGTAAGTCGAAAACCCACAAAGGGCGACTTAGGCAAAAATGAGCGTCTCGGTGGATTGAAGACCCGAAAGGGCGGTCCAGGCAAAAATTAGAGACAATAAACAGAAAAAATTCATCCTGGTAGATTGAAAACCTGAAAGGGCAATCTAGGCAAAAATTAGGGATTCATGACAAAGTAACTGCATCAATCCGTACTTCGTCACCTAAAGAGTCTTTTTCATCAAAGGATCTACAATCAAATCATCGCCAAATCTGAAGCAACAAGCACAGTTGGAACTCAAAGTTGTTAGGGAGAATAGTGGTTATTGCTTTCAATGTAGCCCTTTCCGCATAATTACCATTTCCACCTTTTGTAAATACTCCATGGCATCACGCCTTTAGCTGATTACCATCCTATTAAATAAATTTGAGCCTTGTGTCTACTTGTTTGCAATCTTTAATTCCTTTCATCTTGCAAAATGACGCTTTAATTGTGTTATTCACTTTTGAAAAAAAAGAGAAAAAAAAAGTTTTAAATGAATTTACTTTTCTTTTTCAAAATAAAAGCGAAACTTTCCTTTGAGTGGTGAACAACCGAAGGAACATCAACAGCTATCTCCATAGGATGAATCAAAGATTATGATAGGAAAAGCTCTTCTATCCCTAGTGAAGAAGGTCTTTTATCCCCAGCGAAGAAGATCTTTCATCTCCAAGGAAGAAGTTCTTCCATCTCAGTAAGAAAAGATGCTCATCTTCCCCAGAGAAGCTTAAAGCACACAACATCATTCATCAATTGTGTCATCTACACCGTGTTGAAAAACATTTGCCAAGTATCTGGTTGTATTGCGACGTTAGTCCGTCTCCAGTATATACTTCTTTGTCTGTCAGTATCGTTAGTATGCATGCGACATTCATGACATTCATACATATTTGCATCATTTATGCATTCTTGCATTTTTCAATGTATGCTTTAAAATCACTTGTTTAGGATATATCTATCCTCAAAATAAATAAATAAAAAGAAACAGATATGGGCGTGTCATCTCTCCAGTAGGTTGTCACCCATAAGCAGAAAGAACATCTTCTTTCTCCAGTTCCCCACTGAGATCATCCCTCGTGGAAGAAGGTTGCTTTAGTTTCTCCTCTCAAAACGAAGGAGAAAATCCCCAGTTGAGTTCATCCCTTATTGGGTACAAAGTCTTGTTTGGCTGTTTCTTTCCAATTCATTCTTGGTTAGAACCTTGTCTTTACCAAAGACTCAAGTTCCGATTCCTCAAACAGAGTCGTGAAAAATAGAACCATAAGCAATAGCCTCATCATCTGAGCAGCTTATGTCTCTTTCAAAAGATTTTTTCCTCTTTAGGAAATCAAACGTGAAGACCAAGTGACAATCAGGGCCTTATTACTGTTCACAAGGCTGAATAACCAGTAATTTTCCTAGCAAAGTCTCCAGAATCATTTTATCACTCGGCTGATAATTGATCTTGTCTTCAGAACCGCTATCACGAGGCTGGTAGTCGGTAACCTTTTTGTTCTGGTTATATTATTCAACATGTCTATCACCATGCTGATAGTCGGTAATATTAACCGAACCTTTGAAACTCTTTTTACCTCGTCAAGTCTATCACCATACTGATAGTCGGTAATCTAGTTTCATACCCTTCACCTTCGCATTATTAAACAAGTCTATCCCCATGCTGATAGTCGATAATGTCGATAGGTGAGTTTTTCTTACAAAGCTATCATTCCCCGGTGAAGCATACACTTGCTTTCCCGAAAAGAAGAAACGGATTCTCTTCCTAAAACGGATTGAGGAATCCTTCCCGATCTCTTTTCCCCAGCGGAGTCAGTTCTTGATATCCCCTCGGTAAAGATATCCTTGCATCATTCGCAATTTTGGTATCTTAGGTCCAAAGTTTGCGTCTTCTGATATTTAAGTCTCTTCCACCCCATCAAAACGAAGATTTTCAATCTTCATATCTCAGGTTGAAGAAACTTAAATAGGGGCATCTGTCATACCCCAATTTTTGACCTAAGATACCACCTCATATCATTTGCATATGCATCATTTGCATCTCTAACAAATTGCATAGTTTGTGTTTGCTACTTGTGACTCAGCAGGGTTTAATCAAGAAATCACTCATCAGTACAAGTAACAATCAATTAGGGTTTTGTTATCCATTCATCTCAAAAGAATTATCTTCATCAACAATCAACATTTGGTCCTCAAAGTTTCATTTCAACAAACTCAAAAGCTTTGAATCAACCAGGTTGGGGTTTTGACTGAAGACAGTATACTCCTGACTTTTGCTCAGGATTTGACCTAATGACTTGGGACATGACCTCAAGACCCCAAGTACATCATTTTGACCTAATCTATTGACTCAAGACATCTCCTACACCAGGATTGATCAACAGTGAAATTTCAAATCATCAGATTAGGGTTTTGAACTATCAGGGACTGAAATCAGGGATCACATTTGGGAAACCCTAAAAATCCCCAGGAAGTCACTCAAAGGTTTCAATCATCTTCAAATAATACCTATGGCAATATCCAATGGAAATCACATCTCAATTCAAGATCCACAGTCATCAAATTCATCAGGTCAACAATTAGGGTTTTTGACCTAATTCATCTGAACCATTGACTTTTTAATCAGAACATGGTGCCACAACTTAAACAATGGCTCAAGGTCCTCTAATAATTCAATATGATCCACTCATACCTTTCATTTGGTGAGGATAGCCTGGTTCATTTGAAATCTCCAGAAACGCGATTCGTCTGAAAAAAGTCAACCATGCAAGATCACCATTGACTTTTGGGGAATTTTGGTCAACCATGACTTTTGAAGTTTTGAATCATCAATATATGATATATGAAGTCATTTGATAAAGAAAAATCAAGAAAATCAATCAAGAATCAAAAAGTCAAAAGTTTGACTTTCCATACTTAGAAAAATTCTAAGTGTTTTTCAATGGTTTTTTCCAAACTTTGGAAAGGAATTTCTCAAAATTTCACCTACAAACTGAAAAAAACTTCCAACATGAAAGTTGTAGATTTTGATCCAATAAACAACTTTGACACATATAATTTTTTTTTCAAAAGATCAACCATTTAAGAGATATGGAGCTTCAAAGTTGGTATCTTTTGAAAATTTCACTTAAAACCTCACTTTCTTCAAAGTTCATGGATCTTTTTCACCCATTTCCTTAAAGGTCTTGAAGAAACTTTCAACTAGGGTTTTGAAGTACATAACATGAGCTTTCCAAAATGTCCAAGAGCATGAAAAATATGGAGCATAGCTATGGTTTTGAATTATGCATTTAGTGATCATTTTCACTTGAAATTTCAAGCCATTTTCATAAAGTTATGAACCATTTTGCCTAATGATGCAAGCAATGACATAAACCACCAATAATTGTGAGATATTTCTGGTTTGAGATCAGAATAGAAAGATATTAGAAGCACTTGAGATTTTTAACCATGGTTAACATTTTTAACCTAATGCATTTAATGGTAAGATTCCATTCTATCTCTTAAGTGCCAAATCACCAAAGGAAGAGCAACTTGCAAAGCTTTGCATTCAGAACTCTTGGCCTATAAATAGAGGTTCAAATCACTCTCCAAATCACACCAAAACCTCATAATCATAGGTTTTCTCTCTTCTTTCTTAAGTTGCAAGTTTCATGAGTTTCAAAGAGGAAGAATTGCAATTTCCATCTCTTGCAATTTCTGAGCAAAGTGAGGGTTCTAACATCTCATAAACATCATATGTGATGTGTTTGATCCACTCACACACCCCAAATCACTCCAAAACTCGGAATCATCATCTCACCTCCATGTTTGCATAAAGTGAACCTTAACATGCCAATTCTCACATCAAGCCATATCTGCCCAAACTATCACTTCTAACACCCTCCATATACTTCATATGAATGATCCAAACACTCACATATGACTTGTAACCTCATAATCTTCAAATTCGATTCGTACTCCAAGGCTCTGCAGATCGGGTTCCATAGCTTAGCACAGGTGAATTCAAATTGTTCCAAGCATCCAGACACCTTCCATAATCATCATTGAAGCTATCCAAATTGTTACAAAGCATCTGTAACACCTCCAGATCAAAATTCAATTCTCAGTTTGGCCGTTTTTGAGGTAAGTGCACTTGAACTTAAAACTCTATCATACATGCATCATAAACGAAAAACTGATTTACCATCTTGTTTTTGCACCTGTGAGGATCATTAACCCTCAATCAATTGCATCATATCATGATCATACACGATTTCACCTTATAGCAAAATTGACCCCCTTAGAGCAAAAATAAATGAATTATGAGGGCACCATCATGTTCCTCGTAAAAAACCAAGTGAGATAGACCCTTTACTTGATCAAAACAACACAGTTTTGGAGATTTTCAAAAATCAGTTAGGGTTGTGTTCTTGGCGCGTTTTTTGGTTTGAAAAATTCAAATTTTTGTTTTAAAATATATTTAATTGAACGCGTATGTATTACAAGCCACAAGCGTGGCTCAGTTGGCAAGTGTTTTGGTTGATGAGAGAAAGGGCGTGGGTTCAAACCCTGGCAGGACCAAACTCTATTTTTTTATCACTTTTTTTTCTTTAATTTCTTCACAACTTTAACTAATTATTTAACCAATCAAAACTCATCATTTTTACTTCATTTTTTGAACACTCATTATTTAATATATGTATTTTATGAATATAAAAAAATTCACAAAAAAATGTTTATTTAATATGTTTTTTATTAGGTTAAAAAGGACATGTTTTTAAGTGTTTTTAAATACTTTAAATATTGTTTTTAATTGATTTTTCAAACCTAATTACTTGTAAATATTTTTTGTGATCAAACCCTAATCACTTAGGTCTCAATTAAGCATAAAATTTGTTTTTACCTTAATTAAGTTAATTTCTTTCAAATTCAAAAATTGTTTTAAAACAAGCGATCGCCGTTTTCCAAAACAATAAACCATTTCTTTTTTGGTTTTCTTTTCAAAAAAAAACTCTTGATCAAATCTTTTTGGATTAATCAATTGATTTTCAAAAACGATGGGCCTCTCGAATATTAGAGAGTATAAGTCCCTTTCCTTTTTCTTTGTATAGTTTTTCTTTAAACAGAAAACGTTTTTCAAAACAAAAACTTTCAAACTGTTTTCAAAACCTCGCGCTTTTAAACAAGACAATCAACCATGTTTTATAAAATAAAACATGGGCCTCCACATAGGTATAAGTCCCATTCCCGTACATGAAATTAGGTATTTCATTGTACACCTTTTTGTATATATCTCGTTCAATTTGTTTTTTTTTAACTTCGAACAACAAATCAAAAATGAAGGTTTTCTTTAAATCTTCCCAAAAATACCATGGGCCTCCACATAGGTATAAGTCCCAAGCCCTTTTGTAAATACCTGTTTACATAGCTTTGAATAAACTCAATGGGCCTCTCCCCGAGTATAAGTCCCGAGCCCCGTGTATACAAATGGATCATGCTTACAGGTATATTTCCTTCATAAACTCCATCATATACACACACCTTGTCATATATAACTGTTCATACTTGTTCATGTGTTTGTTCATGTTATATATGCTTGTTCAACTTAGTACAACACTAGGTTCCCCATAGCCTCCTATTGGGCTTCGTGCAAAGAATCTCCCTAGTTTAGGTTAGGACATAGAGTATGGTTTCCCGGTGAAATCGCTCTAAGAGCTCAAACCAACTATACCACGCCTCCCCTTGGGCTTTGTACAAACGAGTGACCTTCCCATAGCCTCCTCTTGGGCTTACAATGCAAGGACCCTCGATTGTCCCTCCCATAGCCTCCTCTTGGGCTTACAATGCAAGGACCCTCGGATAGCCTCCTCTTGGGCTTCGTACAAGGACCCACGGGCTTCTTATAAGCATCCCCAATATCCAAATCAAATACCCTAGGAGATTAGACATTGATCATCTCTATGATAGGAGTATCTCTTCTATATCATCACAAATAATCAATCAATCAATCAATCAACTTAACTTTTTTGCCACAAGACTGGCTAATCAATCAAACCTTTTTGCCACCATACTGGCTGATTAATCAAAGTTTTTGTCACAAGGCTGACTTCATTGAAACTTTTGCCACAAGGCTGGCTGATTAATCAAAACTTTTTGTCACAAGGCTGACTTCATTGAAAGTTTTTGCCACAAGGCTGGCTAAAAAACATCTTTATCATTCTAAGCACCATAAGTGGCATGGCCCAGGGCTTATAATGAAAAGATTTTCAAACAAAAATCAAACAGATGTATGTGATGATATAGATTAGATACATCGAACATTGAGATGCCATTTGTCTCTTATCCTTTGCTTCCACTAGTATAAGTGGGAACTACGATTGCTCTGACTTTCTCAACATCCCTTTGAGAATACGTAGGCACAAGGTCGTATCCTTGGCGAGCAAAACTTCTCCCTCAAACCATTCAAACCTTAGCACCCGTAGACCCGAGCTACAGATGCTCTGATTCCCTCTAAGGGATATGTATGCAGAGGATCGCGATGATCTTTGCGAGCATAATCAAACAAACAACTTAGGTCCCACCTATTTCACAACAGAACCTCCACCATAACATAGAATGAAACAAAAATAACAAAGAAGCCTATAGAGTACTATAGATACGTTGGGTGCTAATACCTTCCCTTCGTATAACCAACCCTCTTACCCAAGATCTCCCCCCACTTTTAAGGTTATTGCAGCTTTTTTCCTTTTCCTACTTTGGAAACAATAAAAAGTTTGGTCGAAACAAAAGAAAAATAATTTTTTGAGCACTCGAGCCCAAAGAAGGCATCAGGTGTCTCATCCGCAAAAAGATACGATTTTTCCCCGCGACAGAAAAATGGCGACTTCACTGGGGACCATCTTTTTATTGTTTCCAAAGAAAGGGTTATTTCTAATTGTTGTTTTTTCATTTTAATTCTTGTTACATGTGTGGTTCTTTGGTTCTGTTACTTGTGTGGTTCTGTTACAAGTGATACATTATGGACAAATCCTAACCCAGATTAAGTACACATAAGAATTAGGTGGAGGGTATAGTCATGTACAGGCGTACGTGAGAATCCTTCCGCTCAGTGGAGGTTCCTTGTTGGTAATATATGTTTAGCATGTTTCGTAGCGAAAACATTATTGCTGCATTGAACTGTAGAAGCTGAGTTGGCCGTAGAACCCCAACCCATCGTGGCCTTATTAGGTTGTGGCGCAGAAACGATTCAGGTGAAGACTTGGATAGTTGTCATGCGGAGAGCCCACTCAGACGAGTTTTTCTTGAGAATATTTCTGGCTCACAAGTTCAGTCGTGCAAGCCGGTAATATCCGAAAGAAGAATGTAGACTCTGACGTATCAGTAGAACATGTTCTGCAGGTGATTAACTAGAACTATCCCATTTTTGGTTCTCTGACCTCATGCTCGTGATGCTGGACCTTTGAACCTATGTGTACCATGTTTGTGTACCATGTTTGTGTTACCATGTTTGTGTACCATGTTTGCAGTACCATGTTTGCAGTACCATGTTTGCGTTACCATGTTCGCTTTACCATGTTTGAATATGTGGCAACCATGCATCCATGCATTCATACATTCATAAAAAAACCCATCTTTTTCCATAAAAACATGATTTCTCCAAAGATTTAGAGGATTTTCTTTGCAAACATTATAGGATTAAGTTATGGAAGGGGTAAAAAGGCATACCAAAAAGTACGGTTTCAAAGCGCCTGATGTGGAAAAACTGAGAGAGTTAGCATCTTCTGTACAAGATCCTTATAATTTTAGGAAAAGTTATGGAAAACTTTTGCCTATCCTGAACACTCATGTTGATGAAGGACTTCTCAAGACTCTGGTTCAGTTTTATGATCCCGTCTACCGGTGTTTTACCTTTCCAGACTACCAGTTGGTACCGACCTTGGAACAATATGCCAATCTTTTGGGTATTCCTGTGTCTGACAAAATACCCTTCAATGGTTTGGAAGCCATTCCTAAGTCACACGTCATTGCAGCAAGTATCCACTTGAAGAAATCTGAAGTAGAGAGTAATTGGACTACCAAAGGAAACCTCCCGGGTTTAACTTCACACTTCCTAATGAAGAAAGCCTTTGATTTCATCGAAGCTGGTAGCATGATAGCTTTTGAAGCTATACTAGCCTTGCTCATCTATGGGTTGGTTCTGTTTCCCAACGTTAACGATTTTGTTGATATCAATGCCATAAAGATCTTTCTGATTGGAAATCCTGTTCCGACTTTGCTTGGTGACATGTATTTCTCTGTTCATCATAGGTATCGCCAAGGAGGTGGAGTCATTGTATGTTGTGCACCATTGTTGTTCAAATGGATTGTTTCACACTTACCTGAGTCTCCTATTTTCACGGAAAATCGAGAAGGCTTACATTGGCCTTGAAGACTTATGTCCCTTACTAATAATGATATTCGTTGGTATACCTTGGCTCGCTGCGGTACAGAAACCATTGAAAGTTGTGGAGAGTTCGCCAACGTACCCCTCATTGGTACACAAGGAGGAATTAACTACAATCCGGTCCTAGCCCGACGACAACTCGGGTATGCAAATTCAGCTAAACCCATTGGTCTCGCAGTGGAATGCTACTTTTACCGAGAAGGGGATGATCCTCAAAGGTTGAAAACAAGAATGGTGAAAGCTTGGTATGATGTCCGATGGAAAGAAAAAGGTGAGGCAAGAAATTACATTGCCGTGGACACCTACACCTGCTGGGTAAAGAAAAGAGCAAAGGAGTTTCAAATGCCTTATGTTTATGAAGAACCCATGTTTCCTGCAGTATCTCAACGGCCCAACATTCCCACTATGGAGGAATACCAAGACACTTTAGCCAAGATGAGGTTAGAAAAAGATGCTTGGGAAGAAAAGTTTCGTAAAACTGATGTGGAAAATAGAAAGTTGAAGAAAAGAGTGAAAGATCACGAAGAAACTCTCTATTATCAAGATGGATCGCTCATGAGTAAAGATGATAAGATCCGTCAGAAAGACACTGCAATCAAGAGGTACATCAAAGAAAGCAAGAAAAAGTTTGAAGACTCAACAAGCAACGCTCCAACTCCTGACGACTGGAAGAATGTTGTTGACAAGCTGAAGACCGAAAAGGCCGAATTGAAAGCTCACTATGGGAAAGAAATCCTGAAGCTCAAGCTGCACAACGCATTTGGTTCTTCGTCTGATGAAGATGCTTAGGATTGTTTAGCTTTTATTTATCATTTGCTTCTGTAAGGAGCTATGCTCCAATGTTGTAACATTTTCCCATTATTTCAATAAAAGAATAGTTTGTGTTCAAATGTTTGCAAGAAAATAATCTTTGAAATGTTTGGAAAAATCATAAATTTCTTTTTGCATACATCATTCTGCATATCGAGTCTGTTGTCTAGAGTCTCATCTTTTGGATCTTTCTCCAATAGATCGTCAAGCTGTCGCGTCTCAAAGTTTCTCGACCGCGCTCCCAATTAGATCACAGATACAATACTCGTTCAAGCAGAAGAAGAGTAATGGAACACTCTGAACAAGAGAATATTGAGCTCCGTGGTATAGTGACCACCCTTCAGGGAAATTGGAAAGTCTCACTACTCTGGTTGACTCCTTAATGGCCGCACAAAATCAGCCGCCACCACCCAACAGTCAAGCAACAGTGACATCTGAGGTCACTACTCCAGTCTCTACAGTTGCATTCAGCATTCCATCTTTCTCTATGCCAGAAGGTTGGGGCACGCCTTTCAGCTTTGGTGCAGGTTTCCGCCATAATTTCTCTGGGGTTCAAACAACCACAACTGAAGCGCCTGCAACGCAAGGTTCGCCGTTTATTCCACATTCAGGGGTAACTTTTTCCCAGGTCACTATGGCACTCTCTCAACCCACTATGACAGTTGCGACTCCTATGGTTCACACTGTTCCTTATGAAGGCAATGAGATTTATCATGATCAAGGTGATAGCACAAATCAGCGAAACCTTGTGGAAGATCTCCAAAAGCAGTTTAACAAGATACAACTGGAAGTCAAAGCTATTCGTGGCAAAGATTTGTTTGGAAAGAATGCCCAGGAACTATATTTGGTTCCCAGTGTACAAATACCTGCTAAATTCAAGGTCCCTGACTTTGAGAAGTACAAAGGTAGTTCTTGTCCACAAAGCCATCTTGTGATGTATGCTAGGAAGATATCTACTTATGCAGATAATCATCAGTTGCTTATCCATTACTTTCAAGACAGTTTGACTGGTGCCGCACTGAAGTGGTACACAGGTTTGGATAGCACTAACATTCGAACTTTCAACGACCTAGGTGAGGCCTTTGTCCGACAATACAAATACAACTCGGATATGGCTCCAGACAGAGATCAGCTTCGATCCATGGCTCAGAAAGACCATGAAGCTTTCAAAGAGTATGCCCAACGATGGAGAGAAACTGCTGCTCAGATTAATCCACCGCTAAAAGAGAAAGAGATGACAAAGATCTTCTTGAATACTATTGGCCCGTTTTATTATGAACGCATGATTGCTAGTGCTCCAAGTGATTTCACCGAAATGGTAAACATGGGGATGCGTCTTGAAGAAGGAGTCTGAACCGGACGTCTAACTAAAGAAGGTGGATCTTCAAGCGGAACCAAAAAGTTCGGAAGTGGTTTCCCAAGGAAGAAAGAACAAAGTGTTGACATGGTATCCCAAGGAAAGCCAAGAGGAAACGTCAATCGTCAACGACAAGTAGCTGCTATCGCACCAGTCGTCAATACAACCCCGAATCCGGGATTTACCCCGCAGTTTCAACAACAACAGCCTCGACAACAGGCTCAACAGCTTAACAACAATCAGAATCGTGTACAAAGAGCTCCACAGTTTGATCCAATTCCAATGACCTACACAGAGTTGTACCCTGTTTTGATTGAAAGAGGTCTTGTTCAAACTAAAGCACCACCACCAATACCTGAGAAACTTCCATGGTGGTACAAAGCTGAGGTCTCATGCCCTTATCATCAAGGAGCACCTGGCCATGATCTCGAGCATTGCATAGCTTTGAAATATGAAGTCCAGAGGTTGGTTAGATCTAATCTCCTCTCTTTCAGAAATTTGAATCCAAATGTGCAAGCAAATCTGCTGCCTAATCATGGAGGGCATGTTGTAAACATGGTGTATGGATGTCCTGGTCCATATCAAGTCTATAATATCAACTTCTCAAGAGCAGATTTGGTACAAATGCACGCTACTCTCTGTCAAGGGCAGAATTTTCGCCAGCATCACTACGGTTCCTGTAGCATATGTTGTGTAGATCCTCATGGATGTTCGATTGTGAGAAGAGATCTTCAAGTTTTGCTAGATAATGGTACTATTCAGATCTACAGAAATAGGAATGAAGATGAAGTTAACATGATAGGATGTTATCCGCATGAGCTTTTAGTCTCAGATATCAACTCGGAAATGCCTAAAGTTAACGTCATCGTTCCTCATTTCAACATGCCTGAGCGCATAGAAGTTACTTACAACAAGCCAAGGGTTCCTGTTGCTCCTTTGATCATTTGTTTACCTGGACCTGTTCCCTATGACTCTAACAAGGCAGTTCCATACAACTACAATGCAACAATGATAAAGGATGGACAAGAAGTTCCTTTACCTACTCTTTCATCTGTCGTGAACATCGCTGATGTAAGTCGAGTAACAAGAAGTGGACGTGTGTACACTCCACTACCTCCAAAGCAGCCTGTTGCTCAAGCAACCGGGAAAAATCCTGTCAATACACTAGTGGGGAATCCTGTGGAAACTCCTGTCAGTAATACGAGCACTGATGTTGGCCAATCCAGTGGAACCAATGTCAATCCTGACTTTGATGAAATTTTGAAGCTTATAAAAAGAAGTGAATATAAGATTGTGGATCAGCTTATGCAGACTCCTTCAAAAATCTCAATACTTTCATTGCTGTTGAATTCAGAAGCCCACAGGGAAGCCCTGATGAGAGTTTTGGATCAAGCTTTTGTAGATCATGATGTGACGGTTGACCACTTTGATGGGATAATAGCCAACATAACAGCTTGCAACAATTTAAGCTTTTGTGATGAAGAACTCCCCGAGGAGGGAAGAAATCACAATCTTGCTTTGCACATTTCTATGAACTGTCAGTCAAACTCATTGTCTAACGTGCTGGTAGACACCGGATCTTCCTTGAATGTGATGCCAAAGACGACTCTTGCTCGTTTATCTTACCAAGGAATGCCTATGAAGTTAAGTGGTGTAGTAGTTAAAGCATTTGATGGATCGCGAAAATCAGTTATCGGCGAAGTCAACCTTCCCATGACAATTGGTCCACATACATTTCAAATCATCTTCCAGGTCATGGACATTCAAGCTGCTTATAGTTGTCTGTTAGGACGACCATGGATCCATGAAGCAGGGGCAGTAACTTCTACGCTCCATCAAAAGTTAAAATTTGTAACAAGTGGAAAATTGGTAACAATAAGTGGGGAGCAAGCCTTGATGGTGAGCCATTTATCCAATTTCTCTTTCATAAGTGCCGATAATGAGGAAGGAACGCAGTTTCAAGGTCTCTCTTTAGAAGACGAATCTTCCAAAAAGAAAGCATCGATCTCTTCTTACAAAGAGGCAGTAAAAGTAGTGAAAGATGGAACTACCACTGGCTGGGGGCAAGTTGTGATCCCGACCAAGAATGAAACTAGAGCAGGTCTCGGATGTTCACCAACGTTCTCAAACTGCACCAAGAAGGATGAAACCCTTCGTCCGATCAAAGAAACATTCATTAGTGGAGGATTCCTTAACCTAATTCCTCAAGAGGTTAATGTCCTTATTGAGGAATGCGTCGAAGAAGGTCTACCCGATCCTGAAGAAGAATGGAAATGTTATCTCAATGACTCGGGATACATATCTCAGGAAGAACCGTATAAGAAACCGAGAGGTAAGGTCAAAACAAGTGCTAAAGAAATTCCGCCTATTCCTGTAGAGGTTTGGGACACCTTGGGACAACCAAATGGAAAATTTGATTATATGCTGAAATATACTGCACCTGAAAGTTCAAAGATTGCGATTGAAGACATCCAACCGACTGGATGGGGAGATTCCTTTGAATATAGTAGTCAACCAGAAGAGGTTTATCAGCCCTCTCAATTTTCACAGCAGCCTGAAATTACTGAAGATTTCAGCTTCAACGCATCTACCAAGATTGATAACTCCGAAGATGGTTATTATCACATAAATGCCATTTTTGAAGATGAAAGGGAAGATGGCCCCGCAGTTGACTCGGAAAGTGTCTCTAACAATGAGTCTCTTCATCCTGAGGATTGGGAAATACATCCTGAAAATTCTGAAGATTGTGACTCATCTTATGCTCTTCAAGAAGTAGAAGAAGACCGTTTCAACTCTACAAAGAACAAGGTTGATAAACCAGGACCTTCAAATCCTGCTCGACCAGCGGTCAATGTCAATACTGAAGATAATTCTGAGGAGAATTTTCCTAAATACATAATACACAGAGGAGTTCGTTGCTACTGGAAAGCTGTCGACATTCCGAATGTTGTTCGCCGCTCAAAGTAATCACCTCGCTGTTATTTTGACCTCCTGCCTGGCCCAAAGCAGAGAGATGTTTTATAGGGCTTTGCTTTTAAATGTTCCGCCCAAATAACTTTGTGTATAGGGCTTTGTTTTAAAAGTTTCCCTCTTTGTCCTGCCCAAGACAAATGAGTTTGTGTTTAGGGCTTTGTTTCAAAAAATGAATCATAAATAAAGTGTCATTTTGAATTTCCTACATTATCTGTTTTATTTTTGCTTTTTTCTGGAAATGGTAATCCTAAAAAACCAAAAAAAAAAAAACTTTTCAAAAAAATCTGCATACACTCTTGCATTCATAAATTGTCTGAAATAAATATAAATCATATGTGCAGATTAACTATTGATAAACCCATTGAATGCAATAACCTATGCCCTCTCCCAACATTGAGTTTCCTGTGTTCGAAGCCGAAGAAGAGATTCCGGACGAGATCTCTCGATTACTTAAGCACGAGGAAAGAGCCATTTTGCCTCACAAAGAGCCTTTAGAAAAGATCAACTTGGGTTCTGAAGAAGACAAAAAAGAAGTGACCATTGGATCGCTGCTTGATGCTGATATCAAGAGTAAGTTGACAGACCTTCTCAAAGAATATGTTGACGTGTTTGCCTGGTCCTACCAAGACATGCCTGGGTTGGATACCAATATTGTTCAGCATTACTTGCCATTGAAGCCAGAATGTCCGCCAGTTAAGCAGAAATTGCGAAGGACTCACCCTGATATGGCTAACAAGATCAAAACAGAAGTTCAAAAGCAACTCGATGCAGGTTTTCTTGTCACCTCTGAGTATCCTCAATGGTTAGCCAACATAGTGCCAGTTCCGAAGAAAGATGGAAAAGTCAGAATGTGTGTTGACTACCGTGACTTGAACAAAGCCAGTCCAAAAGATGACTTTCCATTACCACATATCGACATGCTAGTTGATAACACCGCTAAGTTCAACGTGTTTTCCTTCATGGACGGGTTCTCCGGTTATAATCAGATCTAGATGGCTCCTGAAGACATGGAGAAGACATCTTTCATCACCCCATGGGGTACCTTTTGCTACAAAGTGATGCCGTTTGGATTAAAGAATGCAGGTGCAACTTACCAAAGGGCAATGACTACTCTCTTTCATGACATGATGCATAAAGAAATTGAAGTTTATGTGGACGACATGATAGCCAAGTCCAGCACAGAAGAACATATTGAATACCTTTTGAAGTTGTTTCAACGACTAAGGAAATATCAGCTTCGCTTTAATCCTAACAAATGTACTTTTGGGGTTAGATCTGGAAAGCTCTTGGGTTTCATTGTCAGCCAAAGAGGTATTGAAGTAGATCCCGACAAAGTCAGAGCTATTCAAGAGACGCCTGCACCAAAAAATGAAAAGCAAGTAAGAGGATTTCTCGGACGATTGAACTATATCTCCAAATTCATCTCTCAAATGACCGCTACTTGTGGGCCAATTTTCAAGCTGCTCCGCAAAGATCAAGGGGTTGTATGGACTGAAGATTGCCAGAAAGCGTTCGACAGTATCAAGGAATACTTGTTAGAACCACCAATATTGATTCCTCCAGTTGAAGGAAGACCACTAATCATGTACCTTACCGTGTTGGAAGAATCCATGGGTTGTGTGCTTGGACAGCAAGATGAAACCGGTAAGAAGGAGCATGCCATCTATTACCTAAGTAAGAAATTCACAGATTGTGAGTCTCGTTACTCCATGCTCGAAAAAACATGTTGTGCTTTGGCCTGGGCTTCAAAACGTCTCCGCCAGTACATGATCAACAATAATACTTGGTTAATCTCCAAAATGGATCCGATCAAGTACGTCTTTGAAAAGCCTGCCTTAACAGGAAGGATTTCCCGATGGCAAATGCTGTTATCTGAGTATGACGTCGAGTACCGTGCTCAAAAAGCGGTCAAAGGAAGCATTCTCGCCGATCACTTGGCGCATCAGCCAATTAATGAATATCAATCTCTCAAGTTTGACTTTCCTGACGAAGATGTCATGTACTTGAAGATGAAAGATTGTGACGAACCGTTACCTGAAGAAGGTCCTGATCCTGGATCAAGATGGGGCCTAATTTTTGATGGAGCAGTAAACGCTTTTGGCAATGGAATTGGGGCAATCATCATCACTCCCAAGGGTACTCATATCCCATTCTCCGCCAGATTGCTATTTGATTGCACCAACAACATCGCAGAATATGAAGCTTGTATCATGGGTCTCGAAGAAGCCATTGACTTAAGGATCAAGATCCTCGACATATATGGAGATTCAGCCCTCGTGATCAACTAAATCAAAGACAAGTGGGAAACTTACCACCCTGGCTTGATTCCTTATAGAGATCATGCAAGACGTCTGTTGACTTTCTTCAACAAGGTTGAATTGCATCATATACCTCGAGATCAGAATCGAATGGCAGACGCCTTGGCTACTCTATCTTCCATGTTCAAAGTCAATCATTGGAACGATATGCCTACAGTCAGAATTATGCGCCTTGAAAGGCCCGCCTATGTGTTTGCAACCGAAGCAGTCATCGATGATAAACCGTGGTTTCACGACATCAAACGCTTCCTTCAAACTCAAGAGTACCCACTTGGGGCATCAAACAAAGATAAGAAAACTCTAAGGAGACTTTCTGGCAGTTTCTTCCTGAACGGAGATGTGCTATACAAAAGAAACTTCGACATGGTTTTGCTCAGATGCGTGGACAGACACGAAGCAGACATGTTAATGCATGAAGTGCATGAAGGGTCCTTTGGAACTCATTCAAATGGGCATGCAATGTCCAAGAAAATGTTAAGAGCTGGATACTATTGGTTGACAATGGAATCTGACTGTTATAAACACGTGAAGAGATGTCACAAGTGCCAGATCTACGCAGATAAGATCCATGTGCCACCGACTCTACTCAACATTCTCTCATCTCCATGGCCTTTCTCCATGTGGGGTATCGACATGATTGAAATGATCGAACCAAAAGCTTCAAACGATCATCGTTTCATCCTAGTGGCTATTGATTACTTCACCAAATGGGTCGAAGCAGCATCGTACGCCAACGTTACAAGACAAGTGGTTGTAAGGTTTATCAAGAACAACATCATTTGTCGATATGGTGTTCCCAGCAAGATCATTACTGACAATGGTTCGAACTTGAATAACAAAATGATGAAAGAACTGTGTGAGGAATTCAAGATTGAGCATCATAACTCTTCTCCTTATAGACCAAAAATGAACGGCGCTGTTGAAGCTGCCAACAAGAACATTAAGAAGATCGTCCAGAAAATGGTCGTCACTTACAAAGACTGGCACGAAATGCTGCCATTTGCTTTACATGGGTACCGTACTTCAGTGCGTACTTCAACAGGGGCAACTCCCTTTTCTCTAGTATACGGCATGGAAGCTGTGCTCCCCGTAGAAGTTGAAATCCCATCAATGAGAGTCCTCATGGAGACTAAGTTATCAGAGGCTGAATGGTGTCAAAGCAGATACGATCAGTTGAACTTAATCGAAGAAAAACGTATGACTGCTCTATGCCATGGACAGTTATACCAAGCAAGGATGAAACAAGCCTTTAACAAAAAGGTTCGACCTCGTGAATTTCAAGAAGGCGACCTCGTGCTTAAAAAGATCTTGTTGTCAAAAGAACATTTTCTGGCGGCGCCATGACTCTTGCAACCATGGATGGTGATGAACTCCCGCATCCTGTGAATGCTGATGCAGTCAAGAAATACTTTGTCTAAAAAATAAAAAAGAACAGCTCGGTAAGTCGAAAACCCGCAAAGGGCGACTTAGGCAAAAATGAGCGCCTCGGTGGATTGAAAACCCGAAAGGGCGGTCCAGGCAAAAATTAGAGACAATAAACAGAAAAAATCCATCCTGGTAGATTGAAAACCTGAAAGGGAAATCTAGGCAAAAATTAGGGATTCATGACAAAGTTACTGCATCAGTCCGTACTTCGTCACCTAAAGAGTCTTTTTCATCAAAGGATCTACAATCAAATCATCGCCAAATCTGAAGCAACAAGCACAGTTGGAACTCAAAGTTGTTAGGGAGAATAGTGGTTATTGCTTTCAATGTAGCCCTTTCCGCATAATTACCATTTCCAACTTTTGTAAATACTCCATGGCATCACGCCTTTAGCTGATTACCATCCTATTAAATAAATTTGAGCCTTGTGCCCACTTGTTTGCAATCTTTAATTCCTTTCAGCTTGCAAAATGACGCTTTAATTGTGTTATTCACTTTTGAAAAAAAAGAGAAAAAAAAAGTTTTAAATGAATTTACTTTTCTTTTTCAAAATAAAAGTGAAACTTTCCTTTGAGTGGTGAACAACCGAAGGAACATCAACAGCTATCTCCATAGGATGAATCAAAGATTATGATAGGAAAAGCTCTTCTATCCCCAGTAAAGAAGGTCTTTTATCCCCAACGAAGAAGATCTTTCATCTCCAATGAAGAAGTTTTTCCATCTCAGTAAGAAAAGATGCTCATCTTCCCCAGAGAAGCTTAAAGCACACAGCATCATTCATCAACTGTGTCATCTACACCGTGTTGAAAAACATTTGCCAAGTATCTGGTTGTATTGCGACGTTGGTCCGTCTCCAGTATATACTTCTTTGTCTGTCAGTATCGTCAGTATGCATGCGACATTCATGACATTCATACATATTTGCATCATTTATGCATTCTTGCATTTTTCAATGTATGCTTTAAAATCACTTGTTTAGGATATATCTATCCTCAAAAGAAAAAAAAAAGAAGCAGATATGGGCGTGTCATCTCTCCAGTAGGTTGTCACCCATAAGCAGAAAGAACATCTTCTTTCTCCAGTTCCCCACTGAGATCATCCCTCGTGGAAGAAGGTTGCTTTAGTTTCTCCTCTCAAAACGAAGGAGAAAATCCCCAGTTGAGTTCATCCCTTATTGGGTACAAAGTCTTGTTTGGCTGTTTCTTTCCAATTCATTCTTGGTTAGAACCTTGTCTTTACCAAAGATTCAAGTTCCGATTCCTCAAACAGAGTCGTGAAAAATAGAACCATAAGCAATAGCCTCATCATCTGAGCAGCTTATGTCTCTTTCAAAAGATTTTTTCCTCTTTAGGAAATCAATCGTGAAGACCATGTGACAATCAGGGCCTTATTACTGTTCACAAGGCTGAATAACCAGTAATTTCCCTAGCAAAGTCTCCAGAATCATTTTATCACTCGGCTGATAATTGATCTTGTCTTCAGAACCGCTATCACGAGGCTGGTAGTCGGTAACCTTTTTGTTCTGGTTATATTATTCAACATGTCTATCACCATGCTGATAGTCGGTAATATTAACCGAACCTTTGAAACTCTTTTTACCTCGTCAAGTCTATCACCATACTGATAGTCGGTAATCTAGTTTCATACCCTTCACCTTCGCATTATTAAACAAGTCTATCCCCATGCTGATAGTCGATAATGTCGATAGGTAAGTTTTTCTTACAAAGCTATCATTCCCCGGTGAAGCATACACTTGCTTTCCCGAAAAGAAGAAACGGATTCTCTTCCTAAAACGGATTGAGGAATCCTTCCCGATCTCTTTTCCCCAGCGGAGTCAGTTCTAGATATCCCCTCGGTAAAGATATCCTTGCATCATTCGCAATTTTGGTATCTTAGGTCCAAAATTTGCGTCTTCTGATATTTAAGTCTCTTCCACCCTATCAAAACGAAGATTTTCAATCTTGTAAATAGCGTAGTTTACATTTCCCGCACAATCGATGTAATAGCGTAGATTTACTTTCCGCATTTTACATTTCCGCACTTTAAATTCTGTACATATAAAACTGCGTGTATGTCAAAGATAACAACTGAAGCGTTAGATCACTAATCTCAAAGACAAAAAATATCTGAATCAGAACACGATCACACTTGCACCTCTTAAGGTAATCCCTCTGTTACTCTTTTCCAAAAATCAATTCTACTGTTTCAAATGCAAATTCAGATTTTTGTTTACATCCGGTAAAAGGAGAATTTTCTAAAAGAAATGGGAAAAGACCTTATGAACTTAAGGTAGACCTTCTAATTGCTTGCTCAATCAAAAACAAATAAAAAGCATTTCCACATCACTGTTTTTTCAAACAAACTTTCAAAACACTACACTTCGTATACATCCAAACAAGGATTATTACAAAGTTAAAAATCTTTTTTCGAACCATCAAAATATCTTTCGAAAGATAAATACTTTGTATACATCCGCACAAGGATCATTACAAAGTTAACTCTTTTCAAACGTATTTTAAAACCACATACAAGCATTTCAAGGCAAGACAAACGATTCAAACAAGTGAGCTAAGCAACTAAAAGCCCATGGATAACCATGGATACAAAGGGTGATAACACCTTCCCTTTGTATAACCTTCCCCTTACCCAAAATCTCTTAAAGGTCTTTTTCTGTTTCTTTTATAAACCTTTCTTTAATTGGATAAAATAAAAGTCGGTGGTGACTCTCTGATTTTCAAAAAAACTCAAAAATAAAAGAAGAGTCAGTTTGTATCTCACAAAACCGAGGGCGACAAGGTGTAGGAGTAGATGTAGTTGTTTCAACCATATTAACTTTGTGTTTTTCTCCCTGAATCTTTTATCTAACACGGTTAAGTGCTTGCACTTAGAACCGGCGCTCTGATGCCAATTGAAGGATAGAAAAACACTTAGAAAGGGAGAGTTTGAATAAGTGTGACTTTAAAAACTTGTAAGATAAAAACAATGAACACAATTATTTTTATCCTGGTTCGTTATTAACGAAACTACTCCAGTCCACCCCCTTAGAGTGATTTACCTCAATTGAGGATTTAATCCACTAATCCAACTGATTACAATGGTTATCCACTTAGAAACCTTCTAAGTCTTCTAGAGTATACATATCACAACTTGATCACTCTAGGAATTCACCACCTAGAAAACTTCTAAGTCTTCTAGAGTCTACTGATCACAACTTGATCACTCTAGGAACCTTTTATAAACAATGTAAAATAATGTTTACAAGAGTATAGATTGCTTCTTATAAAGATATAATCACAACAGTGATATTTCTCTTAAGTTCTAAGCTTAACACTCACTAAATATTACAAGAGTTTGTGAGGTTGAAGATGAAGTTCGTGAGCTTTGATTTTGACAGCGTTTTGGTATTTTGCGCAAGAGTTCTCTTGGCTGCTTCTGATCAGAACTTCTATATATAGGCATTGAGAGAAGATGACCATTGGGTTGCATTTAATGCTTTGCGTGAATAGTACAGCTTTGCATTTAATGTTTCACACTTTTGTCAACTACCTCGAGCCATGCTTTTGCTGCTTTTATTGACTTTTCCTTTTGTAGCTTCTAACGTTCCTTTTGTCAGTCAGAGATTAGACTTAATAGCCTGTCATCTTGTACTTAATTCTAGACTCATGTTTGCGAATAACAACGTTTGAATTTCAGAGTCAACAGCTTGGTGCATAGCTTCTTCTTGTCTTCTGATTTTGAAGAGCTTGAGCGTGATACCATAAAAACTTCAGTGCTTCTGCTTATGACTTCATGTTCTTCTGATGCTTCATAGTTCATGTTCTGATTCTACTTGACCATTTTCTGATGTCTTGCCAGAGCATGTTCTGATGTAGCCATCCAGAACCTTCTGAGTCAGTGCTTCTAAGCGCTGATTTGTGCATACTCTTTATATATTTCCTGAAATGGAAAATGCAAAGGATTAGAGTACCACATTGTCTTATACAAAATTCATATATAATGTTATTATCAAAACATAGAATATTGATTAAAACAAATCTTGTTTTAACAAAGTGTGCATTCCTAAATGGACCCTTAGACGAAGAAGTCTATGTTGCACAACCAATTGGGTTTGTGAAACATGACAAAGAGAGAGAGGTGTACAGGATGTATAAAACCCTGTATGGACTGAAGCAAGCTCCAAGAGCTTGGAATAAGAAGACGGACGGTTTCGTAAAGGAGAAGGAATTTCTGAAGTGCGCAACTGAACATGGATTGTATGTAAGAAGAAACAATAGTGAATTGCTTATACTATGTCTCTATTTAGATGACTTGTTAATAACAAGTAGCTGCAAGAAAGAGATCGAAGACTTCAAAGGTGATCTCAGCAAGGAATTCGAAATGTCAGATTTGGGCGACATCTCATATTTCCTTGGCATCGAATTCTACAAGAGTAGTAGAGGCTTGATGATGCATCAAAGAAGATACGCAAGTGAAATTATCAAAAGAATTAAGATGGAAGAATGAAACTCGATTTCGACACCTGCTAAAACAAGACTACAACTGTTGAAGAACCCATATGAAGATAATGTCGACCTAACCCAATACAGAAGACTTATTGGATCATTAAGATACCTTTGTCATACAAGGCCTAATTTAGCATACAGTGTAGGTATGGTAAGTAGATTCATGCAGAAGCCAAAGGTATCACACCTAGCAGCGGCGAAGAGGATATTGAGGTATCTAAAAGGAACACTCAACTATGGCATTTTATTTCCTGCAACTGATAAAGGAAAAGAATGCAAATTAGTGGGATACACTGATTCGAGTTGGTGTAGTGATGCTGAGGATCAAAAATCCATAGTAGGTTATATGTTTATGCTAGGTGGTGCACCAGTTGTTTGGAGTTTGAGAAAGGAACCAGTAGTGGCATTATCATCGTGCAAAGCAGAGTACATAGCTGCTTCTCTTTGTGCATGTCAGGAAACACTGGTGGTGAACTTGGTCGAGGAAATAACAGGTAAAGTTCATGAAGCAATTACCATGAACATCGACACATGTCAGCTATCAACCTGGCGAAAAATTCGATAGAGCATGGTCAAAGCAGGCACATCGAAATGAGGTTCCATTATCTTCGAGAGCAGGTAGCTAAAGGGAAGATGACCTTGGAACACTGTAGAACTGAGAATCAGATTGCAGATATCATGACGAAGAGAGTGTTGGTCGAAGTGTTTAGAAGACTAAGAGCTACGATGAACATAGATAGCCTAAACACAATGAATTAGGTGGTGTGTTAAATTATAATTACTTGTGTAAAAAAGATTTGATTTTGTTTAGAAGTGTGGAACCAGTTTGTTACACACAAATTTGTTTTAGATCTAGATAGATTTAATTTAGATTTAAAATAGATTGGATTTAATTTAGTTCCAAAATAGGTATTTTAGGCTCTTATAGTTTTGGGCTTTGGCTTAGGAACCAAGCTAACCTAAATCTATAAATAGGGAGTAACCCTCAGTATTTTGTAATCAAGTCAAAGTTTTCCACAGTTTGTGGGAAGAGAGTTACTCTACAGAAACCCTAATCTCTTTTCTTCTTTAATTTTCTTTTTCCTTTTCATTGTCATCGTGTGGTGATAACAATCTTGTTCATCAAGATTGATAAAAATTCATCATAGGTTTTGGTGAATTTCCAACAAAGACTATGATGAATTTGGATGTTTGATATCTTACAACACTTTTACTAAATACTTTAATGAGAAACTAAAAAGTTCTATAGAGACATTAAACCAGAAACATCCTCAAGCTAAGATAGTATATTCTGACTACTACAACGATGCCAAACGTTTATATCAAGCACTAGAACAATATGGTTTGTGGAGATAGCATTTTCTTTTCCTATCAAGTTTATGTTAACTTATTCTTGTACAATTATTTTTAACATGTACCTTATTATGTGTACATTAATATTGCAGGATTTACTTCTAATAATGTTGAGTTTTTGAAAGCTTGTTGTGGAGGTGGTGGAACTTACAATATTAATGAAATGTTTTGTGGAATGTTCGATACAACAGTTTGCTCTGATCCTTCAAAACAAATAAATTTGGATGGATCCCACTTTAGTGAAGCATCACACAGGCAAATAGCAAAAGGTTTAGTGGAAGGACCTTTTGCAAATCCTTTTCTAAAACCCGCTCCTTTTAAGATAGCACAGAGCTAATGACTGCACACTTTATTAAATACATTTTTGGATGAATTATACATATGATTATACTTATTCTCTACTAGAAGAATTTCAAATTTATTCTTTGAGGTGAATGTCACTTTATTTTTAAATTGAATCTTTATCGGTAAATGAAATTAAAATTCCTTTTTATTTGCGATAGTTATACATGTAAACGATTTATTTATCTCCATATAATAATAATTAATTATTCTCATTGTTTGAAAGAAAAATTATTTTTGTTGAGATTTGATTATTATTCTTTTAAAAAAAAAATATTTAAACATTTAGATTGGAAGGTTTTATTGAGGAATGTGTTCTTTTTTCATATATTTTTCCTTGTCAAGCTTTAATTTTGAGATCAATTTGGAATTATCTTCCCATTTTGATTTACCTTTAAGTTTAAGTCTAACCATTTTCTTTAGAATATCGTAGTTAAGACCCGTTGCAGTCAATTACACTAGTTCATATTCCTAGTCATGCACCTATATTTCATTTTGTATCAATCTAGTGGTATAATTATCAATTACTTAGTGCATATTTTTTAAATTTTAGCCACAACATAACATTAATATTTGTTTCTCCTATAATTATCCTTTTTTTTGAAAAATTGTTTCTAAATGTTTCGTATTCAAAATTTAATTTGATGGTAAAGTGGGAAATCAAGGGAACATATCTTTATTCAAATAACGAGGAAATTAATTCACTTCAAATAATCATCAATATTTGAATATCCATTATAAAAATTGCACATGGCTACATTTTCGAAAGTTTTTTTCATCAGTCTCTCCGACAAACTTAGTAAATTTAGGAATTTTAGTCCCTAGAATTAATTAAGTTTTGAAGTTGAGATAAACATAAATAGAGGGGGGTGTTGAATTGTGATGTTTTATTTTATAAAAAAAAGTTGAAATTCTTAAGTCTAGAATATATGGAGTGGAAAGTAAAGAGAATACGAAAGAGATTTGAATACAAATGTTCAAAAATATTGGTGCTCTGTCATTCTTTATAAACTGTCATTGTTCATTGCAATGTTGATATTAATACTATAATTTGATTCCCATAAAGCATCAACAATACCATCCATTTTTGTTGTCAATGTTTGGTCTGTTGCGATATAATTTGTTATGATGGAACTAAACAAAGTAGTAATTTTGTAGATAATCGTAATCATCATATCATAATTTGTATCTTCCATAAGCTTTCCAAGATGTTAAAATATTCTATAAGTAACTTAAGGTGGCTTAAAATTTCCATAAATTTATGGAGAAATCCACGATTGCTTGTTCATATATGATTCATTATAATTCAAAAATACTGACTAGCATATGATGCTCGAAAGTCATTGAGCATCCAAAGTCAGAGGATTGTGGTACATTTCATCATGTTTGAGTCTGATAAATTCAACTGAGGATTATTTTCATTTCA
The DNA here is from genome assembly GCF_029867415.1 of Vicia villosa. Lineage (NCBI taxonomy): Eukaryota > Viridiplantae > Streptophyta > Magnoliopsida > Fabales > Fabaceae > Vicia > Vicia villosa. The sequence continues at coordinate 160,426 of NW_026706353.1, read as the reverse complement.
AAGCACTTTCATCAACTGGAAGAAAGAGTTTTGTCTCAACAAAGGATGCACTAAGTTTTCTTTTGAGAATTTATTGATTCAAGGCATTCTTTCTTGTTTGCATCACACTCGTGATTAAGAAAAAAGTTGTGCATCAAGGTGATTATTATGGAGATGAGATTGAATCATAGCATGAAAGTTTACTGGATGCAATTTTGTGAAGAACGAATCTTGATTCAAGGTCTCAAAGTCAAGATTTATCAATGTTAGATTTAAGGCTAAGGTAAGATTCATTCATGTGGTTCCTTGGTATATAAGGTACAAATGAGCAAAGAAATGCATTGTCAAGTGACAAGTATCAAAGTTCATCATTATTGTTCATCACTCATTCAAGACATTATTCAAATTTTCAAGTTTCACTCAAAGATGTCACCAAGTACCATTCAAAATTCATTTAATATAGTTACAAGATATTATGATATTTCATTTTTGAAGTACTACAACAAAGAAATTACAGGAGATTTCATGCTAATGTAATCCTAGTCCTCAAAACTTCCATTCTTCAAACATCCTTCATGCTCATTTCCAAATGCCTTGTTTCATGTTGCATAAAACCTACACAAATAAAACAACAAATTTACCCTAAATTCAAGAGAAAAATGGAGGGAAAATGCAAACATTGGCACACAAAAATCAGAAAAGATGTAGAGTGCACTAGATGAAAAAATAGAGAAATAGTAAGAAAATGAAAAAACACAAACTGCCACATGAAAGTCAGCCTGCTATCTTTCCCTTCATGATTCCAAACCAAGTTTGAATCCATCCAACCCTAGAATCAACTCCAAAGCAACCAATAATCTCATAACAAAGCCCTGCCCAATTCCCTCAAAACCTCTATCGAATTCTCCCTCAAAACCTCACCTTCACTCAAATAAATCATCTCCAACCACTTCCACTCAAAAGACCTAAACCTCTGCAGAAACCACACACTTCCATGAACTCACCTTACTGAAAACACAACAAACTTCCAAACTCCATGTACAAACTTCAACCGTTAAAACAACTGCACCATCCCCTAAACTTCACCTTCATCCTCACTACAAAATAAACATCAACCCCAACAACCTACACAACACTTACCCTTCAACGTAGACACTCAAACCAGCCTCACATAACCTACAACATCCACCATCACTCACCTGCACTCGACAACCTTGGTTTATCTCCAACCAGAAAGCATTCATCAGGGCAACAAACATCGTAGAATAAATCTGCACCAACGTACCTGCAAACCGAAAGACGCAAATCAAACTTCTGCACCTCACTCGGACCCGACAGCAAACCCTCAGACACCATTGAACAGCAAAAACACGGCAATATATAGATAAAATCCAACAATACAAATATCCTACAATAAGAGAAGAAGGAGAATTTGGACGCATAGTAGTATCAGAGAGTTCTTCGGTACGTAGCTTGGTGAAGCTTCATCGGAGAGCCTCCGATTGGCAACCTTTGAACCTCTATTTGATGATGCGCATCTTGTTGACCTTGTAATACATGTCTGTTTGCTTGTTTTTATTGATATTCTGCTAGAGTTTATAGTTAGATGTTATTGTTCATACTTAGAGCGTCGGAGAGATAGAGAGTTCTTAGAGCATCTCCAATGGTGCAACCCATTTTTGGGTTCTTTATGGGTCCCACTAGCCACATCATCTTAAAATAATTTTTATAATTTTTATTTTAATTGTATAATTCTAAAAAGTTATTATTGGGCCCACAACTTTACCTCATAAACTAATTTGATTGGGTACCACAATTTTTTCATAGTTGCATTGCAATGCAATGGTACTATGATGTGGCATGTCTAGGTGGAGAACTTATTAGAAGGAACTACCATTGGAGATGGTCTTATAATGTGTCTTTTTATTTTGATGATTTTGCTTCGATTTGAATTGATTTTTTTTATTTAATATTTGACCCATTTTCAAAGGAAGCGTTTGTTTCTGATAGAGAGATTACATGGTTACTTTTTATTTTTTTAGTTTAAATGTCTCTTGATTTGCATTATTGTTCCCAATATGATAGCCATTTATGTTTTAATCTTGGAACTTGGTAAGATATTACATAGGAGGGAGGCTGGGTCTTGGCTGGCTATTATTTGTATTCTAGGGTTTATATTCCCTTCCTGATCATCAATGAGTGTTCGAATTGGGCCTTTGGCCCATGGGTCTTTCTTTTTTCTTCCCACCATTTTGCTCTTGACTTCAAAAAGAGAATTTCTTTGTATATTTATATAGAGTAAAAAACACCTCTGAAAACACCAAAATATCCTTTGAAAATGCATCTCCAAAAGGTACCTATATCCTAATTTTAAAGATTTTGGATATGTATCTCTGAAATCACCCTTAATCAGATTTTAATGATTTCGGATTTGCATATCCGAAATCACCAAGAAGTCGTTTTGGAGATGCATATCCGAAATATGCAAATTTTCAATGATTCATTTTTTTCCAAAACAACAACATAGTAGAAATAAAAAAATATGCAAATATAGATTAAATAAATCAATACTATAATATGGAAGTAGTTGTTCGGATAAATGCTCAATGAAAAAATATTACAACACCGGATAAAAATTCATAAATAAAACATAAATAGGCATATAATATGCCTAATGCGAACTCTCTGCGACCGCCTCTGCCTCCTATATCCCACCGCACTTGACGCCTCACCGACCATCCTCTGCATTATGGCAACCGCATCTGGAACGCCCTGCTCAATGATCCCTCTCTCCAATGCCTCCTGCCCTATCGAGCGTAATCAGTGACAGATCGGCAAGAGATTAGTCGCATGGTCATCCCCAGCTTACTGGTTCTCCAAGAGCTCCTCATGTGCTGGCCTAGATGGACGCCCAGGAGCATCGGGTGTCATGATAGGATGTTACACCTGATAGAACCATGTCACATACCCATCCACACACTGCCAGCTTTGGGTGGCCCATGTACGCTGATACTCCTCTGGAACTAGATGATGCGCCCAATCCACAAAGATAGCAGTGAACTCCTGGTGGGTAACGGTGTCAGGAGAAACCTCAAACGGAGACCTCGGTATCATCTGCACACGTTCAAATTATCTCATGCACAGCTCTGGCAAATACATGACCATGGTGTTGGCCCCACATGCCAACCATTCAAAATACAATGTGATGCGATCGAATGAGACAACATTACCGTAATCAATGCACGGCGTCCATCAGATGTCATCATGGGCAGTACGATCGAGGTATACACGATATGGCCCCACTTTCTGATTCCCCCTCTCGAGGACATATCGTGCATCCTTGGGCATGGCATCAATGTAAGCAGGATCAGGATCGTAGCCGTGGATGCGGTGGAAATAAGATATCGGGTATCTCCTCCTCCTAAGTCCCATCTCCTCATCCTCACGTACCTCCTCCTCACGAGAGGAAGACGCCCGAGACAACCGACTCCTAAATACAATTGAAGATCCTACAAGCGCGTCATCTATTTGAACTGGTACTCGAACTCGACCCTGTCCCCGAGTCACTGCTTGTTGTACATCTCTCTCATGTCGAGATGAGGTTGTCTGTGTCTCCCTACCCTATCTAAGTCGAGCGGCCGGTGCCTTGTTGCCTACCATTTTTCTAAAAAAGTGCAACCGGTAAGACTTTTAAAAAAATTTGAAAATAAAAAAAAAACAGTCCAGGCCATATTTCGAAAGTGCATCTTCAAAACTGGTCAGAGGTGATTTCATAAATGCACTTCCGAAAACACATGCGGACAACCATTTTTGGCAAACCACCATTTCTTGCCCTAACTCAATAAAAATCTAATTTTTACCAACTAAACACTATCATTGACGTATAATAACTACACCCTACAATATTTTACTAATTTTTAACAGCCCTAATAACATTTCAAACTTAGAGTTCAAAGTTATGGAAACTTACACTTTGTTAAAGCTTTGAGTTGATGTTGTATGAGGCTTTGAATGCTTATCTATGCTTGGAACGAGTTGTACAATAATAATCCTTTGAATGCAAGTTGGCACAGATGGTTTTGTTTGAAAAAAGTTTGTTTTGAAGAGAATGAAAGTGAAGGGGTGCCAGTTTGGGTTTTGTTAAAAAACGCAAAAGTTTTCGAAGATGCATCTCCGAAGACACCCTTTTTTTAAAATAAGGTTTTTTCGAATATGCAGATCCAAAAACAATTATTTTTTAAAAGTTTCTTCGGATATGCATATCCGAAATCACCTTCTTTAAAAGAAAAATGTGCCTTCGGAGATGCACATCCGAAATTTAGGGGTATTTTGGGGTTTTCACAACAAGTGTCTAGAAAGCATATAGGTGTAAAAAGAAATTCTCCTTCAAAAAAGACAATTTCTTTTTATACCCATACACTTTCTTAGAGACCCGTGGTTAAAACCCCAAAATACCCCTATATTTTGAATATGCATCTTCGAAGGCACCTTTTTTAAAAAAATGTGTCTTCGGATATACATATCCGAAAACACCTTTTTTTTTAAAAATGTGTCTTCGGATATACATATCCGAAAACACTTTTTTTAAATAAAAATAATATGATTTCGGAGATGCATATATGAAAACTGTTACGGTTTTCACATAACCCAAACAGACACCCCCTTCTGTTTTATTCTACTGGACACAAACGTTTTCTACACAAACCCATTTATGCCAACTTCTACACAGTTTTCTTGCTCTACAATTGCTTCCAAACATTGATAAGCATTCAAAGCCTCAGTCAACATCAACTCAAAGCTTCAACAAATTGTAAGTTTCCATAACTTTGAACTAGCTTGAAAATGTTATTAGGGCTATTACAATTTAGAAAAATGTTATAGGTTGAAGTTATTGTAGGTCAATGGTAGTGTTTAGTTGGAAAATATTGGATTTTGAATGAGTTAGGGAAAGAAATGGTGGTGTGCTAAAAATGGATGTTTGCATGTGTTTTCGGAAGTGCATTTCCGAAATCACCTCTGACCAGTTTCGAAAATGCACTTCCGAAATGTGGTATGAACTGATTTTTTTATTTTCTAAATTGTTTCAAAGTCTTATCGGTTGCAACTTTTTCAAGAATATGGCAGGCAACCAGGCTCCGACCGCTCGACTTAGACAGGGGAGGGAGACACAGACAACCTCTACTCGGCGCGAAAGAGCTGCACAACAAGCAGTGACTCGGGGACAGAGTCGAGGCTGAGTACCAGTCAAAATGGATGATGCGCATGCAGGATCTTCGTCTGCATCAAAGACCATGTCGCTCAAAGAGTTTGGGGGGGTGATGTTGTTTTTTATTACATTTTCTAATTTTACCGTTTTTTATTTTTGTTTTTATTGCACTTTCTTCAATTGGTTTAACTAACATTATTTTTTTTGTGATAAGAACGGGCGACCATAAAATCTGTGAACCATGCTTGGAAAATATTTGATCTATTTAAACCACAGGCTCAGTGGTTTAATGATGTTGTAGCTAGTTTCGGGCTTGGTGGGTTATGCATGATCGGATATAGTATGATCAGTCACGGCATGCAGGGGGCATTCATGCCAATAGACATGCAATAACAAGAAAGATGTTAAGATCGGGTTATTATTGGATGACAATGGAATCTTACTTCTACAAATATCTGAAGAAGTGCCACAAGTGTCAGATCTATGCTGATAAGATCCATGTGCTTCTAACGCTTCTCAACCTTATCTCTTCACAATGGCCTTTCTCTATGTGGGAATTAACATGATTGGTATGATTGAACCAAAGGCTTCGAATGGACATCATTTCATCCTGGTCGCCATTGATTACTTCACCAAATGGGTCAAAGTCGCCATTAAGCTCAGTCCTAGTGGGAAGTGCCTTGTTTGGATATCTCCTTACAACTCAATTTTAGATTGAACTTTGTCTCTAGCAGATAAAATTATTTGGATTAGCAAATCCTGGATTTGAAGTGCATTTATTTTGCACAGTAGAAGACTCTGTCTCCTCGACAAGAACCTGATTGCGGTTCCCCAAAAAGTCAAAGAAGAACCACAAAGGGCAGAAGATATTTTAAGAAAGGGTTTTTTAAAAGAAGTTTACAAACATAAGATGGTTTTAGAAAAAGGGAGAAGAATTTTAAAATCAAAGAAAATGGGAGGAGATGAAGGGACTATCCTAAAGCATAAAATAAAAGCTAAGGAAAAGAGCAATCTAACCAACAAAAAGCTAACACTTGACATTAAAAAGTCAATGTAGGTTTTCCATCCTTTAGACTTAAACCATAACCAAGCAAGCACAATACCAAGCAGATGGTCCAAATTAACATAGCATTCCCATGTATAACTTGCACAAAGCCTTGAAAATAAACCATAAGAACGTCTTAGTCCAATAGTTCATCCTCCAAGCTCGGGGTAAGGTTACTAAAGTATAAGTCCTCATTAAGTTTTTTAGGGTTTAAGTTTGATTATTAATGTCTTAAACACAAATTAAAAGTATGGTCGAAGTGGACAAAAGAAAAAGTACATAAACATAAACATAGGTCCAAATGGACAAAAGGAAAATAAGCATAAACATAAACAATGATAAAGGATGATGAATGGTAATATAAAGCATAAAGCAAAAATAAAAGTAAAAGAAGCATAAAATAAAGTTAGAAGTTAGTATTTGATTGTCAATTGTTATTTGTTAAAGTTAATGATCAATAATGGTTGAATAATAAACTTAGGCCAAGGTTGATGACAAATTATCAGAGAATTGGTATAATCGAAATCTCTACACAATAAGCTTTCAAAGGTGTTGAGCCAATTGTCAAATAGTCAACCATCCTTGGACTTGTAAACATAGTTTTATGCCACGAATGATCATTTTTCGATACAGGACTTTTTTCGATGTGGGGAAAAATGTAGTGCTATGTTAAGCAATCTCCAAGTAACTTATATAAAAGTCACCCTACAACGAGGTCGGTCGATAACAATTTGAGTGCTAATGAATGCGAGAGAAACGGTGTGTAGATCGTTCTCTGAAAGCAATACCGCACAAAAAGAAAAGAGGTAACGGTCTAATCTTCATCAAGAACTCGAAAGAATTCCAATGATATTGAATATTTTCATCGACCAAAATAAAAGAGACGACGAAAAAGAAGGAATCACATATTCAAGGTTCCTTCCATCTTCATGTTCAACACCTTAATATTATGGATTAAAGCACTAAACATATCATTAACTCAAAGCACCAAGAATGAATTAAATAATTCATTCTATGATAGATTTGAATCAATGAATGTTTATCCAATTTCATCAACACCTTAAGTCCATTGAAGTTGAAGAGGAATTAGACCTCTAAATTTCCAATTCAATGCAACCATTAAAAGAAATGAGTAGAATAAGAGAAATCATCAAAACAACCAAAAAAACAACACTCTCACAGCGTGCAATTGATTTACACGGGAGATAAATCCATTTGCATCGTGCATTTTTTCGAAATCTGCACAAAAAGCAGCTAGGCAAATCGATTTACTCCAGAGGTAAATCGATTTGCATTGTGCGTTTAAAAATAATAAAATCTAAAGGGAGAAAACTTGATTAAACATTATATCAAACACCTTGTGGGCTTGGATACAATTGTGCACTAAAATTCCATCAAATATCAAGCAATTAGCACCAAAGTAACACCAAAGATCTAGCACACACAATCAACATTGGATCACATCATGAAGGATGGAAATGAATCTAGAGATTTACCAATTCATGCTCAAACTTCAAATCAACTTTAAGAACAAACACCAAATGCCTTGATCTACCAATAGTTGATGAAGAAAAAGGTGAATGGATGAAGGTTTAGCTCAAATATTAGCAAGCTTCAATGAAAAGCTTACTAACTTTTGGAGAATGGAGCTTTGAGTATAATTTGGGTTTTGGAGAGTATTGAGAGAGTATTTTGCAAGAGTAAATTTGATTATCAAAAGCTTGAGAATTGAATGAGAGAAGGCCTTTATTTATAGTATTTAGGCTTGGGATTAGTGGTGGTTTGGAGTTTGGTTTGGCAACAAAATTAGGCTTGGTAAATGAATTTGGAGCCAAAATTATGATCAAGTGGTGCACATGTCTTCAAATTAGGATGTATGATAAAATTTAACGATGATGAGGTAGGGAATTAATTATGAGATCAAGAATATTCTCCCAATAAATGAAAATGATGAAAAAAAACCCACAAAGCTGAAATTTGCCTTCATTTTTCAAATTTCGCCTTGGTGCAATCGATTGCATCTTAAGAGCAATCGATTGCTCACTGATCAAAAGGAAAATCTGGTGCAAAAATAAAAGGTGCAATCCATTGCTCCCTTAGTGCAATCGATTGCACTAGTGGAAATGTTGAAAAATGCTTTGTTGATTGGATGCTTTGGCCTGGTCTTACAAAACACAAACATACAAAAGAAACAAAGCAATATTTTGGTATTTTGGTTAGTATAAAATATACAAGCAAAACAAATATGGGTGTTTGGTAACCCCTCCTAGAAATGAGGTGAGCACAACACTAAAAATGGAGCCTTAAGATTATGATATTGATTAATGATTTAAATGCAAATTATTGGGTTATCTTAGGGTCAAAATTTGGGGTATGACAAAACCCACAAGTTTTTAAAATCAAAACTAATAAAAAGATAGAGATCTTAGGTTCAAGGGTTGGTTATGCAAGGGGAATGTATTAGCACCTATCACATTTGTAGTACACTCTACATGAACCTCTTTAAAAATATATATTATTGTTGTTGTTATTATAAAATGTTTATATTTTTTTTGTTTAAATAAAGTGGGATGGTGAGAAAAGATATTTTAAAAGCGTGCTCGACAAGACATCGTATCTTGTACCTAATTACCCCTTAAGTGTAATAGGGGAGTCAGAGCATTTGTAGTTACCCTTAAAAAGGAAAATAAAAAGAGCCAAGTGGCAAAATATTTGTTGGTGTTGAGCTTTAACAAGACTCAACGGGTATTTTAAAATGTTAAGCTTTAGAAATACTTAACAAGTTTTAAAAGGTGTCAAGCCTTAAAAATACAAGGAAATGGTAATTTAAAAGAGTGGGGGTTGAGTTTTACCAATACGAAACCAAGGTTGATTTAAAATAGTTGAGCTTTAATAATACAAAATCATTTTTTATAATAGGGAGAAAGTGTTAAGTTTTAACAATACTATGCACAAAGTAAAAGAGGAGGTAAAGAGAGTGAGTACCTTAAAAATTTTAGTCAATACCATTATCATTCCTTTGGATTTTAGCATCCATGAGGAATTAAACATCTCAAGCTAGCATATATGGGTAAGCATCTCAAGTGGTGTGTGAGACATGTTATGAGTATCATGGATACAAACAAGGGTGAGTATAAACAAATATATCAATATATAAACTCAAGCATAAAAGGGTTATGGATAAAAGGGATGACATACCTCAAGATCATTTCATGTATATATGAATATGATGTGATGATGGATGAATGTCTCATGCAAGTGGGTTTAGTTCAACAATGATATATACAAAAATGGAAACATAACCAAAGTATATGGTACAGAGATATAAATCAACAAGCATGTATATACTACTGGATAATCAAAGATATCATGGGAGTCAAGTTAATATCAATATGGTATTGCATTTAAATCAAAAGATCAAAGGGATATTGGATTAGGGTTTTGATCATGTGTACACTAACCTAAACCTAATCATTTAAAAATTTAAATAAAACTCTAGGTGAATCAACTAAGGGATCATGTTAATATCTTCAAGGTTGACTCATCCTAACCCTAATTGGTTCACATAAATATGTACAAGTTAATAGGTGAAGATCATTTAAAAAGTGTTTGATTTTAAAAGGGTTTTAAGAACATAAAAATATTAGTTTTGATTAATTCAAACTTTATTAAATAAATAGTATTGTTTAAATTTTAAAATATATCTACAAAGCATACAAGGTAAATAAGGAGTGTGTAAAAAATCAAATGAAAATAAATTATATTGCTATTTTAAAATAATTATCAAAGCTGGTAAAAAGATTAAATAAAACAAGTGGTAAAAATAAGGTTTTGGCCCTAGGAGGACTTGAACCCATGCTCTTATGCTTACCAATTAAAACACTTACCACCAAACCAATGTAATATCCTAATTCCCCAACGATAATTCAACAAAATCAGAGTAAATTATTTTCAAAATAAAATAGAACAATTAGGATGCTACACTTCATAAACTCATAAAATATGCTCAAACATGCATTCATAGTTACATAACACACCTCTCGGTTGAACCGACATCAAAATTCAACTTTATTAATGCAGTGGAAAGAAATTAGGTTCGTTATAAAACTATTCTCAATCTGCATCAAACAAATTTTCCTCAAATGAAATAGAGTTGATAATACTACAACATAATCACCAAAATAAAATAACAAATAGTAAAATAAGCAAGCGTTCACCCCCCTGGTGTTACATATTAGAGCACTAATGCCAAACTAAAGAAATAAGAAGAGCTACTTCTTCTAGACTCCACAGTGGAAAGAAATTAGGTTCGTTATAAAATTATTCTCAATCGGCATCAAACAAATTTTCCTCAAATAAAATAGAATTTATAATACTTCAACATAATCACAAAAATAAAATAACAAATAGTAAAATAAGCAAGTGTTCATCCCCCCTGTGTTAAATATCAGAGCACTAACACCAAACTAAATAAATAAGAAAAGCTACTTCTTCTAGACTCTGTAGGCTAGCTACTTCAGATCATCTGCATGTTACTAATATAAAGGTAACATTCAAACAGAAGGGGCGAGATATCAAAACAATATAATACGTTATATAATAGTAACTATGCAACAAATATCTCATGCATGTTAACACGATTCAGGTTTCACTAATTCATATTGTCGTCAACAATTTAAATACACAGCAATATACGCAAGCACACCCAATTCATCATTCGGATAAACATATAATTCATGCCTCAACCATAAAATTATATCTCCATGCAAATCATCCACCTTCATGCTATGGGACTAACTCGACTTTAGGCATGTGGTACCAACAGGGCATAAGCCATCTCCAAAGTGTTAGATAATAGGTAATAACATGGCATGTTCCCTGAACAACAGGGCATAATCCCTCAACAGTTTGTCATTCCAAGCCATCAACAAGGCATAAGCCTTCAACCATGAATGCACGCGACATCGATATGCAACAACATAATCATGCAACTCCAGAGCATGAGCTCTCAATATTCTACCATTAAAGGCCAATAAACAACAACATCGTTATGCATTATATCATACAATCTATTCAATCATCATTCATGCAACATCGTCGTTATAACACAACAAATATGTCACACTTTGTACGACACTGACATGCGAGGCATAAGTCTCCAATAGAAAAAAAACATCATTTTCAAATACCAAAATATTATCATGTTAAAGCAAACATTTTTTTAGCTTTCCAACGGTCCAAACTGCGCGTCAAACAGACACCCGAGTCAAAAGTTATGAATTTTTCAGAATTTATAAAATGCTGTCAAATAGTGAGCAATCGATTGTACTCGGACAACAGTCGATTGAACCCTGTTCTAGAGGCCAATTTTCACATTTTTTGTACTGAGAAATCGATTGCACCCTTAGCGCAATCGATTGCTCCCTGAAACAAAAGCAAACATTGTAAAAACAAAAGGACATGGCAATCGATTGCTCCTATCATGCAATCAATTGCTTACTGTATTGAACAATTTTACGAGAAAATAAAATTCAGCAGTGTGAAAACTCTTCTATACCATCTCCAAAAACACATATCTCATGAAACAATGCACAATTAAAACTCCAATTATCATTGATATCAACATACATCAATTACCACACAAATCAAAGCATCAGTTCATCGATTATGGCCAAATTCCACGGATTAAACTAAAACATTCTACACCAAAACCCTACATGCATATCACTACATCTCTACCATTATACCACCTATTAGAGAGTCGGAACCCCACCCTTACCTTAGATTGAAGGTTCTCAAAGCTCTCTCGATGGATTCTTCCTCTCTTCCTTGCTTCAACTTCTCAGAGCACGATCGTTTCACCAAATATTGCGATTGACTCTTTCTTTCCTCTATTTGACTATAATAACCCTTGGACCCTTATTATGATAACCCCATAATTCCTTTACCAATTTCTCACAAACTATTTTAAATAATTCTTATAATCCTAAATAATTATTTCCCATATAATTATTTCTCACCGCTTTATTTAATTAGGATATTTCTTCCAAAAATCCTATTTTCGACAAAAAACAATAGTATCAAATAAATCACAAAAATACCGATTAAAATAATAAATAAAATATTCGGGGCGTTATAACTCCCCCACTTAGAATATTTTTGTCCTAAAAAATTACCTCATTCGAACAATTTCAGATAAGATTCTCGCATCTTGCTCTCTAACTCCCACGTCATACATTCACAGAAAGCTCCTCCCTAAACTATTTCATGAGAGAAACATCCCTGCCTCCCAACTTCTTCATTTCACGGTCTTCGATCCTCACCGATAACGACTCAACTGTAAGGTTATCCTGTACTTGTATGTCATCCATCGGAATCACAGATGAATCTCAAATGTATTTTTTGAAGTTGCGAAACATGGAATACATCATGCAAATTTGAAAAATTAGGTGGCAAGGCCATCCAATAAGCAACTTCTCATACTCATTCCGAAATCTGATACGGATCAATAAACCGAGGTGTAAGCTTCTTCGATTTCAACACATGTTCAACACCAGTTACTGGAGTGACTCTAAAAAGTACATGGTCTCCTTCCTCAAATTCAAGATCCTTTTTTCTCTTATCATGATAGCTCTTCTTCCTACTCTGCGAAGTTTTCGTCTTTTCCCGAAACAGTTTCACTTTTTCTGCCGTCTGTTGGACAATTTCAGGTCCAAGTACTACACTTTCACTAGATTCATACCAACACAACTGAGTCATACACTTCAGACCGTACAATGCCTCAAAAGGCGCCATTCCCATACTAGAATGGAAACAATTATTATAAATGAATTCTATCAATGGAAGATTATTATTTTTACACCAATTCTTACGCCTACACCATATGTCACTTTCCTCAAATACGATGAACAGTGACATTTATAATTTTGACTTTTTTTACATTTTATTTTTTTGAAAATCAATGGTGTATAAAAACTAGGCAAATATATGTCTTGACGTTAAAATTAGTCTTAAGTGGAAAAAATAAGGTTTGTTAATTGAGTGTTATAAATTTATTAATATAGTTGATAATTTGGTTATTGAATGCCAAGACATCTAAAACTAAGTCTTAGTGGTAAATTAACATTGATAAATGTTATGTATAAGGTTGGTTAATGTATTTCATAACTTGGTTAATGAGTTCTCAGACATTAAAATAAAGTCTTAAATAGTAAAATAAAATTGGTTAATGAAGTGTAAATATTGATTTAATATATATTTCATAACTTAATGTCTGTAATTGGTTAATATTATGTATTTTATTTAATAGTGAAATAGTGAAAGTGGTTAATGAATTGTAAGTAGTTCTCCATATTTTTGGTGAATTCTTATCTACCCAACTCAAAAAGTTGGGTAAGGTTATATCCTTTGTAAAATGTTTTGAAAACAACAAATATTTGTAGTATTTTAATAAATAATTAAATGTGTTAAAGGAGATGGAGTCATGTAATTGGTTGGAGATACACTATCCAACTTTTTGTGATGGGTAGAGAAATTGTCCCCGGTTAATGCAATGATGAAGTTGATTAATAACACTAACCATTAAATTATTAAAACATGAAAATGTCCCATACTATTTTAATATGGAACATGATATTTTGCTCTATAGAAGAACAATACCACACTAAGACACATACATGTTACAAGAAAATACCATTTTATGATATTCTTATTGCATAAAACACTCTAACTGAACAAGCATGTTTTGCTCTTCATATTTTCTATAGTAAACTAGAACTTCATATTATTACATGAAAGTTTGTGACTGAACAACCATGATTTCTTCTTCATATTATAAACGAAACGATTCAGTTAACTTGACGGCAGTTCGTACGAATCTGACCGTTATTTCCTGTTAAAGGGCTGAGATTTCCCATTTTCACCATGGCACTAGCGAAATCTGTATAGAAAGATGAGAAGCTTGTGCTATAGGCAGTGACTTGAGAGTCAGTAGAACCACCACTGAAGAGTTGTTGATCAGAATGTAAAAGTCCTTTTTTGTTGACTAGATTTTTGAAATAAGCATTGTCAAATAACACATTGGTTGTGACATCAAGTGGGGTTAGGTTGCTGTCACCACCTGTGCTTGGACAGTTTGATTGCACTGAGGTTGCGAAATTTGAATCGATGGTTGTTTCGTTGTAAATTCGGCCTCTGAATAACTGACACCTGGCTTGTCCTGTTGTATGAGCACCTATGCAAACAAAATTAAAAATTTTATGAGAATTTAAAAATTGAACTTGATCATAATTACGAGATTATCGACACTTAAGCCAGCAGATATTCTGATTGGATAGGATAGAAACATGCATGTGTGGATAGTTTTTCTATCGATGGAGTTGAGTATTGAACATTTTAGTGTGGGACAGACAAAAGTTATTTTAACTTTTAAGTAAAGTGTTCAAACATAAGAAAATGTGTTATGATATTCAAAATGCTTTCGCAAATTTTCTTTTGACACTTTCTCTTTCCTAACACCAGAGATAGAGTGTAAAAATTCATGCGTAATAATGTTGTGTCGTCTAAGTCAATGTAATTTTTAAGAAAATTGACTTTATTATCTAAAATCGTATTTTATTGTCCTTTTAGAATTTTATTGTATATATATATTCATTAATTAGGAAATATGAAGTTACCTGAAAGGACTACCATTTCTTTGGCTGTAAATCCCTTATTTGAAAAAGCAGTTATGAGGTTACTGAGATCCATTAGAGGAGATGGAATATCACTAGTGGCAGTATCTTTACTAGCAGTTGTTGAATCTCTTCTGCCTAATCCAACACTCCATGTTGGACCACCCAACTGAGATAATGAATTGAAGAAACAAAAAATATAAATTAACCAAATTAATTAAGCTTTACAGTAATTAATCATATAAAGAAAATTTGAAACATAGTACAATATAATTTTTACAAGTTTATATGATTATAAAAACTTACTGCTACAACAGAATCTCGAGCAGCAGCAGCAACAATATCTGCACAAGAAACAATTCCAGGACATGCAGTCTCCAACTGTGTTTTAATATTGTCAATAATATCAAAACCTCTCAGCGAATTCACATTCGCACCCGCCGACTTCTCTCCTGTGAAGCTCGAAGTGTCATCCAACAGGACGGATGCATCACATCCCTACAAGTTATAAAACCATCATAATAAAGATTATATTTTTTTCTACAATATACCAAAGGTTTTAAATTGCAATCTGCATCAGATGCGGACGCATGCATATTCTAACTGCAATTACAAATCATGATCATTAGGGTAACTATTAAATTTTATGTAAGTCACACTTACATGCATTTTTATGCATGAAGAAATTTAGGACGTACATTAACAAAGCAATCATGGAAATGAAGACGGAGCAACGAAGCGCCCATGCGATGCTCTTTCGCAACAGCGCTACACACTGCAGAGTTTATGATAGAGAGAGCTTTGGGACAAGTTGTTGCATAGAAATTTGGAGATAGTTGAGCTGAGGCATTTGCCAAGAAGGAAAACAAAATAAAGATACAAAATATGTTATTATGTGATTGGAAAGCCATTTTATTCTCAAATTAAAGAGAACAAGAGTCACCACTAGTGAGAAATTAAATCAAGTTTTGCTAACACTTGTGATTTTGTGAGTAAGCGATGTTACTTGAGCTGAATTTATAGGGTGGTGTTTGTCTTTGGATATGATTAACTAATTTGGTCAAAGCAGTAGAAAAACAGACTGTGGTGCAAGTGCTACATATGCATTATTGGGTTTCAACCAAACTTTCCTATTTTGTCGATTATTATTGGTTATTCATAATTGGTTGGTTGGCAATGGAACTGGCTTATTTTGAATTGCGCATTAATAGTAAAGGTGTAGGAAAATAAAAATGACCAAATGTGATAGGAAGTTAATCCTATCAAAACTATAATCTAGGGTTTGTAATAGAAAAGGGGAAGAACACTAAAAGTAAAGGAAATTAAAATAAAAGACAACTTTGATTTTCATTGATTGATTTCAAATGTCTCTATGAGACTACATTATATAACATTCTTAATGGATACTAATAATATAAAAGTCCAAATACAATTAGAGCCCAATAACTAAAAGACTAAATAATATTTAAGACTAACCCCAAATAACATAAATTATTTTAAATAACTTAAAGTTCACTTTCATACTCTATCATTACCAACCCCTTCAAAAACAACCTTGTCCTCAAGGTTGTAAGAAAATAATTGTTGGTATCTAGCATGAAAATTGAAGAGAAACAATCCTGCCCAAATTCCAGGAAGTCCAACTTCAGGAGCGGTGACTAGCATGAAAATTGAAGAAATTAATCCAGCCAGCACCATCGCGTAAGCAGCATATTCAAAGTCTGATACCCCATAATAAATCCCATCAATAGCAAATGCCAAAGCATGCATCGGTTGAGAATAATAATCAACCCACATAACAGCAAGATTAATTCCAACAACAGTTAGTGGAAATTGATGTATTATGTGATCATCATGGAACCAAACTTGTCTATCTCTAGGATTATTCCCTACGCCATGGATTATCTTAGTGCTTCCCAAAGCAATGAATATGGGGTCATTAGAAAATAGTAGAGCTTCATAAACTTTAGATGGTACCAATTGATAGCTAGTGAATGTTGTTGAAAACAGTGCCCACCTAATAATGGAAATGATGCTGCTAAGAGTCAAAGTACACCTCAAGGAACAATCAACTAGACATCTTTTCCCACTGATTCGTGTTATGTTTGCTAGATTCAACAGTGAGTAGTTCAAGCACCATAATGCAAAAGATGGCTTATAGCTGAATAATAGAGAAAGATTTTTCTCCATGTATATATAATGAACAATAACAGGATCAAAATTGGATGTTCTTGATTGTATCGTCTTCATAAATGTTGAGAAACCTTTAACAACATTGTAGAGTAAAGCTTTGGATAATTTAGAGTTAGCATCAACCAAACAGAACAAAAGAAAATCGGCAATGATCTTATCGATGAATTGATAATGTGCAAAGTGTTTTCAGTCAATGTTCCGCTATCACCAACACGACAATGTCGCAGATGGTTCCGTCCAGGGTCAAAAACCAGAATGACGGTTAGTAACATATTTGTAAAAAGCAGAATAAGCTTTTTGAGCTCAAACCCCATGAGATGCATTAAATTGGACGTGATGAAAATGATATTTGCAAATAATATTAAAGTCGAATACCTTGCAGAAATCATGGTTGTGGCTGTGAGTAGAGATTTGGGTCCAGTATATATATAATCAAATTTCCTAACTGCAGCATCTCTTGGTGAAGGTATGTGCTGAATAGGCATATCAAGGAAACCTGAAGCTGAACCAAAAACAGAGCTGCAAGCTAGCCTTAGTAAAGGTCTGACATTCAGTCTATGGGCAGCGTTACTTAGGGTAACACCAAGTTCCGCAAGCGTTGTATCCACACTCTTTTTATGCTCCCCAATCACTTGGCTATATATGTTGTAAAGTGGCTCCAACACAAACTCGACGAAAGATCGTTCTCCACCACCCACATGAGGTTTCTTTTTTAATGCTCTGGTATTGGGATTATAGTAGTCACCCCAAAGGTGGGAAGCAAATTTATTAGCTTCCAAGGGAACACCACCAAGAGTTTCCAAACCCAATGAAAGCGGAGAAACATTCAATAGCGCAATGTTACTGACATCTCTAGCCAAAACACCAGCCTGAACAGCAGCTCCAAGGGGAACCACTTCATTTGAATTAACAGTCACATTCGAGTCCTTTCTAATCAGCTTCTTTACAAGCTCCTGAACAGCAGGAATACATGTTGATCCACCAACAAGAATCACCTCATTAATATCCTGAATTGAGAGCTTTTCATCCCTCAATAAATTTTCCATAGGTGTCCTAAGTCTGTCAAGAAGATCTGAAAATAAGTCTTCAAATTCAGCCCTTGTAAGAGTGGTCTCAATATGTTTGGGCCCATTTGATGTGGCAGTTATGAATAGTAAACTAATGTTTGTTTGCGTCAATGATGAAAGCTCCATTTTAGCCTTCTCAGCTGTATGGATAAGACGCTGAAGAGCTTCTTTGTCCTTCAAAAGGTCAATACCAGCCATCCAATCAACAACTCTCTTTTCAAAATCATCACCACCCAAGTGTGTATCACCAGAAGTAAACAACACGTCAAACACTTTGTCACCAACCTCAAACATCTTCCTTCCAATAAACCTCTTCAAGGATAAAAACGTGTTCTCGGGATTCACAACCGCCTGCCTCTTTGCAATTTGACCGACCAGTCTATCATCGTTCTTGGTATACGCCACCACAGACTGAGTCGTTCTCTGACCTTCTGCGTTGGTGATAGTAGTAGGCGGATCATCTGGAAGCTCATAAAATCTCTTATCAACATCCGATGCCTTTCGAATCTTCGACAACTCCAAGGAATCCTCGTCACCCGTCGACCGAAGTTCCTTCTCTAAATTGCGGTTGGAGGAGGAAGGGATCCAATCGGATAATAATTCCCCTTCAACGAAAAGTGCTTCTCTAGCGACTGAATCTCCTTTGCGGAAATTAGGGTTTCCACTGTTGCTTCCGCTGTTGTTGTATCTTCCTCTGACGCTCCCTCTTCTACTTCCACTGCCCATTTTCTTGCGTCGATTGAACAATCCCGGTTGTGGTTTGTTGTTGGAACGTGATTTGTTGTCAATCAATGGCGGTTTTGGGAATTTTTTTGACGATTTTTTGAAACAGGGGTGAGAAACTAAAAATTGTTTTTCAAAATCCCATCTAACCCTACAAGGATTTGGATGCCGAAATTGTTCATGAGCAAGGTTGATTGATGAAATTTCTTGGTAGTGAAATTGATAGTTAGTTTTTGGGTAGTGAAACTGATGTGTGGCTTCTGGGTAATAATTATTCCTATAGGTGGACTTGGTCAGTGCTTGTTGTTGAATGAATGGTTGTTGTGAAGATAGAAGTTGTTCTTGTGGGTCGTCGTGTGGTTCATGACCCCGATTTGGATAAACATATGAATATGAAGGATGTGTTATTGAATAAGAGGGATATGGGTTAGGTATATGTGGTGAGTATCCATGATTTGGATACAAATTTGGTGATGATGATCCAACATGAGTGTAATAAGGTGTAAAAAGTTCCCATGGAAAAGATGGAAAGGATGGTGTGATAGGAGTAGTGTCTATGGTGGAGTGGTATGGAAATGAAGGTGTATGATAAGAATAATTCATAGGAGGATTTGAGTATATGGATGAAAGCACCAATTGATAGGAAGTTAATCCTATCAAAACTATAATCTAGGGTTTGTAATAGAAAAGGGGAAGAACACTAAAAGTAAAGGAAATTAAAATAAAAGACAACTTTGATTTTCATTGATTGATTTCAAATGTCTCTATGAGACTACATTATATAACATTCTTAATGGATACTAATAATATAAAAGCCCAAATACAATTAGAGCCCAATAACTAAAAGACTAAATAATATTTAAGACTAACCCCAAATAACATAAATTATTTTAAATAACTTAAAGTTCACTTTCATACTCTATCATTACCAACCCCTTCAAAAACAACCTTGTCCTCAAGGTTGTAAGAAAATAATTGTTGGTATCTAGCATGAAAATTGAAGAGAAACAATCCTGCCCAAATTCCAGGAAGTCCAACTTCAGGAGCGGTGACTAGCATGAAAATTGAAGAAATTAATCCAGCCAGCACCATCGAGTAAGCAGCATATTCAAAGTCTGATACCCCATAATAAATCCCATCAATAGCAAATGCCAAAGCATGCATCGGTTGAGAATAATAATCAACCCACATAACAGCAAGATTAATTCCAACAACAGTTAGTGGAAATTGATGTATTATGTGATCATCATGGAACCAAACTTGTCTATCTCTAGGATTATTCCCTACGCCATGGATTATCTTAGTGCTTCCCAAAGCAATGAATATGGGGTCATTAGAAAATAGTAGAGCTTCATAAACTTTAGATGGTACCAATTGATAGCTAGTGAATGTTGTTGAAAACAGTGCCCACCTAATAATGGAAATGATGCTGCTAAGAGTCAAAGTACACCTCAAGGAACAATCAACTAGACATCTTTTCCCACTGATTCGTGTTATGTTTGCTAGATTCAACAGTGAGTAGTTCAAGCACCATAATGCAAAAGATGGCTTATAGCTGAATAATAGAGAAAGATTTTTCTCCATGTATATATAATGAACAATAACAGGATCAGAATTGGATGTTCTTGATTGTATCGTCTTCATAAATGTTGAGAAACCTTTAACAACATTGTAGAGTAAAGCTTTGGATAATTTAGAGTTAGCATCAACCAAACAGAACAAAAGAAAATCGGCAATGATCTTATCGATTGAATTGATAATGTGCAAAGTGTTTTCAGTCAATGTTCCGCTATCACCAACACGACAATGTCGCAGATGGTTCCGTCCAGGGTCAAAAACCAGAATGACGGTTAGTAACATATTTGTAAAAAGCAGAATAAGCTTTTTGAGCTCAAACCCCATGAGATGCATTAAATTGGACGTGATGAAAATGATATTTGCAAATAATATTAAAGTCGAATACCTTGCAGAAATCATGGTTGTGGCTGTGAGTAGAGATTTGGGTCCAGTATATATATAATCAAATTTCCTAACTGCAGCATCTCTTGGTGAAGGTATGTGCTGAATAGGCATATCAAGGAAACCTGAAGCTGAACCAAAAACAGAGCTGCAAGCTAGCCTTAGTAAAGGTCTGACATTCAGTCTATGGGCAGCGTTACTTAGGGTAACACCAAGTTCCGCAAGCGTTGTATCCACACTCTTTTTATGCTCCCCAATCACTTGGCTATATATGTTGTAAAGTGGCTCCAACACAAACTCGACGAAAGATCGTTCTCCACCACCCACATGAGGTTTCTTTTTTAATGCTCTGGTATTGGGATTATAGTAGTCACCCCAAAGGTGGGAAGCAAATTTATTAGCTTCCAAGGGAACACCACCAAGAGTTTCCAAACCCAATGAAAGCGGAGAAACATTCAATAGCGCAATGTTACTGACATCTCTAGCCAAAACACCAGCCTGAACAGCAGCTCCAAGGGGAATCACTTCATTTGAATTAACAGTCACATTCGAGTCCTTTCTAATCAGCTTCTTTACAAGCTCCTGAACAGCAGGAATACATGTTGATCCACCAACAAGAATCACCTCATTAATATCCTGAATTGAGAGCTTTTCATCCCTCAATAAATTTTCCATAGGTGTCCTAAGTCTGTCAAGAAGATCTGAAAATAAGTCTTCAAATTCAGCCCTTGTAAGAGTGGTCTCAATATGTTTGGGCCCATTTGATGTGGCAGTTATGAATAGTAAACTAATGTTTGTTTGCGTCAATGATGAAAGCTCCATTTTAGCCTTCTCAGCTGTATGGATAAGACGCTGAAGAGCTTCTTTGTCCTTCAAAAGGTCAATACCAGCCATCCAATCAACAACTCTCTTTTCAAAATCATCACCACCCAAGTGTGTATCACCAGAAGTAAACAACACGTCAAACACTTTGTCACCAACCTCAAACATCTTCCTTCCAATAAACCTCTTCAAGGATAAAAACGTGTTCTCGGGATTCACAACCGCCTGCCTCTTTGCAATTTGACCGACCAGTCTATCATCGTTCTTGGTATACGCCACCACAGACTGAGTCGTTCTCTGACCTTCTGCGTTGGTGATAGTAGTAGGCGGATCATCTGGAAGCTCATAAAATCTCTTATCAACATCCGATGCCTTTCGAATCTTCGACAACTCCAAGGAATCCTCGTCACCCGTCGACCGAAGTTCCTTCTCTAAATTGCGGTTGGAGGAGGAAGGGATCCAATCGGATAATAATTCCCCTTCAACGAAAAGTGCTTCTCTAGCGACTGAATCTCCTTTGCGGAAATTAGGGTTTCCACTGTTGCTTCCGCTGTTGTTGTATCTTCCTCTGACGCTCCCTCTTCTACTTCCACTGCCCATTTTCTTGCGTCGATTGAACAATCCCGGTTGTGGTTTGTTGTTGGAACGTGATTTGTTGTCAATCAATGGCGGTTTTGGGAATTTTTTTGACGATTTTTTGAAACAGGGGTGAGAAACTAAAAATTGTTTTTCAAAATCCCATCTAACCCTACAAGGATTTGGATGCCGAAATTGTTCATGAGCAAGGTTGATTGATGAAATTTCTTGGTAGTGAAATTGATAGTTAGTTTTTGGGTAGTGAAACTGATGTGTGGCTTCTGGGTAATAATTATTCCTATAGGTGGACTTGGTCAGTGCTTGTTGTTGAATGAATGGTTGTTGTGAAGATAGAAGTTGTTCTTGTGGGTCGTCGTGTGGTTCATGACCCCGATTTGGATAAACATATGAATATGAAGGATGTGTTATTGAATAAGAGGGATATGGGTTAGGTATATGTGGTGAGTATCCATGATTTGGATACAAATTTGGTGATGATGATCCAACATGAGTGTAATAAGGTGTAAAAAGTTCCCATGGAAAAGATGGAAAGGATGGTGTGATAGGAGTAGTGTCTATGGTGGAGTGGTATGGAAATGAAGGTGTATGATAAGAATAATTCATAGGAGGATTTGAGTATATGGATGAAAGCACCAATTGATAGGAAGTTAATCCTATCAAAACTATAATCTAGGGTTTGTAATAGAAAAGGGGAAGAACACTAAAAGTAAAGGAAATTAAAATAAAAGACAACTTTGATTTTCATTGATTGATTTCAAATGTCTCTATGAGACTACATTATATAACATTCTTAATGGATACTAATAATATAAAAGCCCAAATACAATTAGAGCCCAATAACTAAAAGACTAAATAATATTTAAGACTAACCCCAAATAACATAAATTATTTTAAATAACTTAAAGTTCACTTTCATACTCTATCAAAATGCATTGCTTTACATTAAAAAAAAAAAACTATAACAGTTTATTTTGCGGAAACATTACTAATTTTAGAGGGAAAACATATTTTAATCCCTTAAAATAATTGTAGAGTCCAGATTAATTTTTGAAAAAGAAAAAATTTCAATTTAATCTTTTATAAAATTTAACCGAATTACATTAGTCTTTTTATTAATATTTTTTTAAATCAATTTTTTTCTACTTTTGAACAGTGACTAGAGTGTCATGTGTATTATTTATGCTACATGTATTATTTACAAAAATAAGAAAGGAGTCATATGCCGTCAACATTGCCCTAAGTATCATTCTTCTGTTGTCGTCCTCCACTGTCATCGTCCTTTTTTGCATCTCACTCGTGTTGGAACTGTAGATGACGACTTTTTCACCGGCAATGATGATAACGGTCGTACTCTCTTTGGCTCAAATTCTAAGTTCTCGATAACGGTAGCGTTGTTCCTTTTGGCCCATTCACTCTTGATTCCGGATTCTCCAACCTTGTTGTTGATAATAAGGTTAATTAGGATTTTGAAGTTGAAGGAAGAAATTTATTTAATTCACTTTAAAAAAGAGGATGATGATGATGATGAGAAAGAGGAAAAGAAGAAGGAGAAGAGCGGTTTGAAGAACGGAAAAACAATAAATGGTTTCAACTGTTGATTTGCAATTATTTGTGAAGGAATAGGAGATAAATCATCGCGATATTGTGGCGTTCTTTGTTTTACTTGGTTTATTATCAGATCTATAGGTGGGTGATTATGGTTATTCTTGGTACTTATTTGTGTGATTATTGTTTCAGTTGTTAATCATCTTTTAGAAAAGATATAGTTCTGCTACTTGAGTGGTTTGGGATGGTTTCTTACTTTTGTAAATAATACATGTGACATAAATAATACACATGGTAGTCGAGTCACGGTTCAATAGTAGGGAAAAACCGGTTTGAAAAAATTATTAACGTAAGAACTAATATGGCTCGGTTAAATTTTGTAAAAGATTAAATAAGGATTTATTTGCTCATAGATTAATCTGAATTTTAAAATTTTTATGAGGGACTAAAATGAGTCTTCACTCTTAATTTTATTTTTAAAATTTTGAGATTTTATAATAGCAAAAAAAAACTAATTTTATATACATATGTGTGTGGCTTAAATAGTCTTTTGGTTCTTGTAAGTTGACGTGTTTTTTATTTTCGTCACTGTATCTTATTTTTTTTGGAAATGGTCCCTGAATGTTAAAATCTTTTTAGTTTTAGTCCCTAAAATTAAAATTCACAGGAAAAAATTCAAATGAAAATCCGGAAGAAACCTACAGATTTTTCTGCGAATTTTCATTTTAGGGACTAAAATCAAATGAAATTTAACATTTGAGGACTTTATCTCCAAAAATAAAAATACAGGAACGAAAAACAAAAACACGCTAAGTAGAAACAAGTGGATGTTTACAAGCCTTCAACGAGTCATTTTTGAGCAAGTGGAGGTGGAGATTTCTGAATGATAAAGAAGCATTATGGAGGCCTTTTCTGAAATATAGGTATGTGACCTTGGAGCATATTGTGTTAGGAGGCTGGGATCTAAGTAGAAACAAGAAATCATCCCTTTGGTGGAGGGACTTTAAAGATTCAGACAGTTCGAAAATTAATTCGAGGGACTGATTTTTGAAAGGAATATCTTGTAGGTTGGATAACGATCAAAACATTCTGTTCTGGCATTATAATTGGTTCGGAGGAATTCCGTTGCAGTTAGTCTTTCCTTTGTTGTTTTTGAGATCTTATTTCCCTCATGTAACAGTTATGGAAATGAGAGTGTTCATAGAGAACACTTGGTATTGGCATTTTAAAGGTGATCTTTCGTCTCTGACCGACTTGGAAAGGGTACAAGAAAGGAGCTGCAAGCGATTTTAATGAACGTTGCACCAGCTATTGACATCAAAAATACATTCATTTGGTTTGCAAATGCGGAAGGGAATTATTTTGTGCGAGAAGGTTATGTGGCGTTAATAAATAAGGTCAATGAAAGCACGCTCAACATAGAAGTGGTAGAGGCAATGGCAAGCATTTTGAAGACTAAGGATCCTTCGAAAGTTCAAATTTTCAATTGGAGATGTTTAAAAGATAGAATCGCAACTAAGGAGCAATTATTCAAAAAGGGGTCATTTCTAGTGCCAACGATAAATTGTGTTCAGTGTGGGCATTATCGTTCGAAACTTTGGATCATTTGCTTCACTCATGTGCAAGTTTAAAATTTGTTTGACACAAGGTATCGATTTGGTTGGGAATTCCATATGGAGCTAACGAAACAGTGGTGGATCATTTGCTATGGTTCAAAAAGGCTCTTCGCGACAAAGCTTCTCCAAACAAGAGATTACTCCTCTGGCTGTCAACCTGTTGGCCACTTTGGAGTGCGAAAAATGCTTTTATTTTCAAAAATGAGATGCTTAACGTAGACGACATAGTGGTTAGTGTGAAACTTATTTCTTGGTTTTGGCATGTTTTTGGTTTGAAATCTAATGGTTGTAGGAATTTCTCCTATTAGTGTCAAAGTCCTCTAAATTTTTGGAGCCTTTTGTAATCGGGTGAATCTCCTTTGTGCTCTTTGTTATGTTAAATTTCATTGCCTATGAAAAAATCCCTTTATCTCACCCCTCTAACCTCTAAAGCAAGAAAAAAACCTGTAATTCTTTTATTTATTTTAACTAAGTATAGAATTGTAAGTAGTCAATAAATTTTATTTTTTATCAAAATCAAATCAAACAGAAAAATTAATAAAATACTAAAATATCAAAATAGTTTTTTGATATCATTAATTATATGAATATTATAAAAAGTAATACATGTGTTTTTCAACTAATTTTTTTAAACATTTTAAATTTTATTAGATAGATTTACAATATAGAATGGAGTGAATAATTGTTTTCCCCACGCAATAGTGTTCCTCCCTAGTCCCAGAAATTAAACTTATGAGGTCAATATGAAAAATCATGACAAAATAAAATATTAATTTATTCTGGGAAAAATATAAATTTTATATTTATATTACATACTAAAATTTAATATTGTTAATAACATATCTTGCTAAAGATTTCACTTTCTTTTTTTTTTAAATTGTTAATAACTTCTTAGAAATATATCATGAAAATAAAAATTAATTAGGAAAAGGAAGTTTTGTTTGTAACTTTTTCATTTTAACTAAATAAATTTGTTCACTACTTAATTTCTTTTTTTTGTTGCTAATATACACAAATGACAAAACAGTTTTTGTAATTGGAAGTGGGATACTATTGTAAATAAAACTTTAGGTACCAATAGTGTTCATTGTTCACCTTGATTCATTCATAAACTATTTCTTTTTCAATTGGAATATAATGTGAACACTGAGTCAAAGGAATCAGTTCAATTAGTCAACAAAATTACTTTGGAAACTTAGAACCAAGTTTTGCTATTCTGCCAAACTACAGAACATTCCAAAGTAAAGATAATATTAATTTTTTAGCAAATTAAAAGTAAACGTTACTAGTTGCAATAAAGCGTCCAAAAGGTTCATATTTGAAACTGGTTTGTCAAAGGCATGCATGAAATGATATGCAAAATGTTTACATCATAAGATGGCTTTATCTAACAAATTAGTAGTAGTGACTAGTGACATCAACTTTCACAATTCTTTTGAATTTGTTAGCAAATTGTCCAAATGGAAAATAATATTCAAGAGTGCGACACTTACTTGCCCTTGCCCAACCCCCACTAAACTCGGGATATTTCTCTATTACAAAAATAGACTCATTTAATTTTAAAAATGTTTGATATTAAACAAAAAGTTTAATGAATATACATTTAGTTTTACACTGTCTTCCAATAAAAATATATCACTTTATCATGTCATATAAATTATTTAAAATTTTCAGTATATTTTAACAATATATATAATTATTATTGACCGTGTAAAACTATTTTACGCTGTGTGGATATCACTTTTTTCCTTAAAGAAGCTGTATTTATGTCATTAAAATAAATGTTATTTAATTTGTTCAATATATGGTCAGCCTAGAAAGAGTAACAGACATCACATTTGCCCATCAATGAGAAAAATTAACCAATTTAATAGTGAAAAATGGTTCAGAACCGATTTAGAACCTCATAACCAATTTTAATAATAGGAAAAAAAAGGATATGCACGGACATGTCAACCAATGACAATCATGAATCAGGACAAATCAGATTAAAAATTAAAAAAAAATATTTTGTATGACATGGCAGAATGTTATATTCTAATTAGATGACACTGTAAAAAAAATTTATACCGTCAGTGCATAATCATTAAACTCTTAATAATAAACAAATTTTTCAATAGATTTTCTATAAAAATTCAATTCTTTGAAAAAATAATTAATTTTCAGTGAGATTGTGTTGCAAATAAATAAAAATTGGATTATTAAAGTGAATCAACACAAAATAAATTTCTTTTTTTGATAAAATTGAAATATATCTCAATATTATGTTTGGTGTTATATGAGAAATAGATTAACAAATAAATCAAGGGTTTGTTTTCTTTTCTAATATCAACATTACTTCTTCCATTAAAATTATATCATTACTTAATATTATATTTCTTGATATTAATTGTGTAGGTGAACACTCAAATTACAACATTTTTATCATATCTTTCAAATTTTATAGTGGCGAATCATACCCTCATATCACATTATGTTTCTAAGTCACATTTTACGTGATTAATCATTCCAAATATAATAAAATGGAAAATCTACTTTTGCTTCAAGTATACACTATTCAGTTCAAGTGCAGGTTTGGTTTTACTTTTTTTAAATGTAAAAAGTAATTTTAGTGATATAAAATTGATTTTGAGTGATTTTAAGATATTTGATTAGGCAAAAGTAGAATTGATTCTGTCTTCAGAATTGATTTTATTTGAAGCTATAATTTGTAACTTCTATCTCCATAGTTGATTTTGAATGATTTTTACATTGTAATTTATTGATCAACTCACTTTATATAAATGTATTTAAACATAAATCAATTCTGCTATACTCGATTCTTATAAAATCAATACTAATAAACTCAATTCTGTTAGAATCAATTCTATCTACAGTCAATCCAAACTCACCATCAATCAACAAAAATACCCCTCCTATATTTTTATTATTAATTTTTTAACCAATCATATGTATTAAAAAGATTGCGGCTTAATAATTTTTTTTAAAAGTATTAGTTTTACATATAATATACTATTGATAGGAAATGTATTTACATTTTTCAATGGTAAATTAAATATAAGTATTTTCTATTAAAATTTATTAATATATTTACAATTTTGTATATAATCTTGTATTAAAAATAAAGAAAATGTAAAAAAGATCAAGGATTTTTTTCTTTACTTTTTTTATTTATCGATTTCTATTTATGATGTAAATTTAAAATGTATTGAAAAAAATATAAATTGGTGGTGGTGATACAACACTACAAAGAGAAAGAAGTATATACAAATGGTTATAGTTTTTACGAGTGGCAAGAGTGGTCGTTCGCTCAAAATTCTCAAGATAGAGAGATAACCCCCTTCATAATCATCATTCTCCTCCCCCCTCCCCCCCCCCCCCCCCCTTCCTCGTTGGATCAAGTGTAATATCGACGCGGATTTTAACCGTAATCGTGAAACTACTAATAGAGGTTGGTGTATTCGGGATGATTTGGAGAATTTTGTTAATGCGGGTGTCGCTTGGGAAGTGGGTTCTTCTTCTATCCTAGAAGCGAAGGCTTTGGCTTTGAAGGAAGCTATCCAAGGAGCTTTAGCCCTCCATCTTGACCATGTTGTCTTTGCAAGCGATTCACAACAAGTGGTGCAAGCTATCCATTCCAATTCCATAGGAGGTTCCGAGTTCAGTTTTATCATTCGTTCTATTAAGTTGTTGTTACTTTATTCTCCAAACTTTGAGGTAGAGTTCGTCAAGCGTCAAGTGAATATGGTTGCTCATTGTTTAACAAAAGCGGTCAATTATTGGCCTCGACGTAATTATGTTAATCATATACCTCGTTATATTGAATCTATTTTAATAAATGAAAGAAGTTAAGTTTGTTTTGGTAAAAAAAATAAGCCGTAAGGCTATTATTAAAAAATTCATTTAATAAACAATATTTTTTTATTTAATATATAATCAAACTAATTATTTGAAATCAGATGTTAAATTCGAGAGTGAACAACATCCTCAACAACATTCGTGAAGACTAACAGCTGATGATCGGGGTGCATACAAGGGGTGTTCGCGGTGCGGTTTGGGCGGTTTTGACGAAAAAATCATCCGAACCGCAAGAGAAAAAATTGTGCGGTTTGGTTTGGTTCGGTTGGCTTTTAAAAAATCCGAACCAAACCAAACCAAACTAATGCGGTTTGGTTTGGTTCGGTTTTTTACAAATATTTTATTGAATCATACATACACATATAGATGACAATCTAATTTTGTATTTAGACATTCATACACTATCAAGTAACAACAAAACTCGTCATATTTTGACAACAATTTTCTATTTAACATGTAAAAATTAAATAAGACAAAAGTGGAATATTAAACATAAAATAATAGCATAAAACAATATAAAAATTATTATAATGAAAAAAATAGAAGAGACGAGAGATTAGTGAAGGTGAAAAAAAATTGAGAGATTAGAGAAGAAGATGTGAGATAAAAACGAAACTGAAATACAGAACATTTACATAAAAATGAGAAGGTGAAAAAGAAAGAATATAAGAGAGAAGAGATTATAGAAGAAGGGGGAAGATGTATGTGGTAAAGAAGGTGCGATAATGTTATTAGAGATTTGAGAAGATCGTAGCTGAAATTATATGTGTAAGCATGAGAAAATTGTTCGTAATCATAAGGTTAAGGTATAATATGTTTAAGTTTGGGTTGGAATTTAGTTAAGTAAAAGTTAGGTTGTAACATAATGCGGTTTGATTCGGTTTGGTTCGGTTTACAAAATATAAACCATAAACCAAACCGAACCGTGCGATTTTGTTAAAAGATGACCCAAACTAATCCGAACCAAATGCGGTTTTTTGCGGTTTTGGTTTGGTTTGGTTTGCGGTTTTCTATTGGGTTGGTTTGGTTTTAAACACCACATTACAAATACAAACTCAAAGCTTTCAAATTCATTAAGAAATTGGAAAAAAATCAACTTTGATATGTCCAATTGTATCCAGAGAGGATGATGATGAAAAGATGAAATACTCTCTTTCTTACTTCTTCTTATTGCTTTTGTATGATTTTCCTTTTCTGTTGTAAATTCAATCTTTTACTTTAATTTTCTTTGAGTGAAATAAAATATTTTTTTTATAAATGCTTATATGACTATGCGCTTTTATATTTAATTTTGAGAATATCTCAATCCATCCCATAATACTCTTAGGCACCCGACACAATTATATTTATGTCCCCTGTTTCGGTAGATACATCTTCGGAAGCACTTTTGTTTCATAATTTAGGTTTTTTTGGAGATGCATCTACGGAAGTATTTTAAATTGCTCCCAAATAATTCAGTTAAGAAAATATTTCCGTAGATGCATCTACGGAACAAATCAATGTAAAATCAAAAAAAGGTGCTTCCAGAGATACACCTCCGAAAGCAGAAGGGCAAATTTGGCAATCCACATAGTGTGTGAGAACTCCATGGGGTGAGGTAAGATATTCTCTTAATTTTTCACCTTTACATTTTTATCTATCTTTTTGATTATGACAAAGGGCAAGAAGAATACTCTCAAGGGAAGTAGAGTATACTCTCTACTCATGTGAGGAGGAGTTTAAACACTCCAAATTTATTTACTTGCCTTTTCTTTTACCACCTTCAGGCGAGATGTGTTTTCATCATAAAAAAGGGAGAGAATATGAAACTATGTGTTTGCATGTTTAATCAAGAAGTGGTCAAAGCTAAGCAAGTCATGCCTAGATTTATCTTGGTTTTGATGATGATAATTCATGAAGATACAACATGACTTTGATGACAACTTATGAAGATTCAACATGACTTTGATGATAAATCATGAAGATGTAGCTTGACTTTGATGACAACAAATCAAAAAGACAAGCAAGTATTAATATTGTTTCAAGCAATCAAATATGAAAAAGATAGTTTGATCAAGCTCTTCCTCTGAATAAAGCTTAAAATTCAGGGTTTAATGATCACTTTGATATCCTCTGATGATAGGGTCCGACTTGATGATATCTAAAGTCTCATCTCCAAGAAGATTCAAGTTAAGTGCTTATGTGATTGGTATATTCAGAAAAAGACTTGAAGTTTTAGAGTGTCAAACAGAAGAAGTGTGAAAGCTCGTCTAATCGTGTCTGAGTGATTAGTTTTTTATAAAAAAATAAGAGAATTTTCATAAAGTAATATGGATAAATCACACATTTTCTAAAAATCTTTTTAAAGCCTCTATTTTCTTAAAGAAAATAGCCTAAAATACTTTTTGAGCCTAGCTAGATGAGTTGGAAATTGATAGAATGATTAAGATATATTTTTGAACTATCTAATTGATTGGACTATATACCCAACATCTAGAGAGGCGGAGTCGAAATCATTCTTGAGAATGAGGTTGGGTTAACTGTGGAGGTATCGTTGAGATTTAAATTTCTAACCACTAACTAAGCTGAATACGAAGCAGTAATAGATGGTCAAACGAAGGAGCCAGTGCTTCAGCGTTACATCTAACTAGCTAGGGAAATACTAACCAAGTTCACGATGAGGTAGAGCACAACCTAGGAGTGGAAAACACTAGTGTATATATATTATCCAAGTTGGCCAGTATAAGACCCTCAACTGTGAATCATTTGTATATTCAAGAAACTTTGAAGTCCTAAGGATTGTAACAATTAATATTGTACAAAAGAGGATTGCGACCTCTCTTGCTAAAGTGTTTAAAAAATAGGAAACCTCTCATGCCCTGGCTAAAGTACATGAAGGAATTGTGGGGTAGAACCTAGGAATCTGAGCGCAACCAAGGAAATTCTTAAGAGCCGGTTATTATTAGCCAACCATGATAGAGGGTGAAAAACAATATGTTAGGAAATGCGACTAATAGCAGCGACACGGGGACATGTATAATGCACCACTGTTCGAGCTACATTCCTTAACTGTGTCGTGGCCCTTCTCACTGTGGGGAATGGAAATCCTCTTACCACTCCCCCAAGCCCTGGGGCAACTCAAGTTCCTGATTGTGGCCATAAATTACTTCACCAAATGGATAAACGCAGAAAAATTAGCAAACATCACATCAAAGAATATCTTGAAGTTTTTCAAAATAAACGTCTAGGCATGGTATGGGATTCCCCAAGCCTTCCTTATAGATAATGGTACGCAATTCACTGATAAAAGGTCCAGAGGCCTTTTGGACGAGCTAAAGGTTACACAACACTTCACGTCATTGGAACACCCTCAAATAAATGGACAAGCTAAAGATGTTAATCAGGTAATTCTTAGATGGTTAAAACAGAGGTTAACCGAGGCCAAAGGAAATTGGACAGATGAACTCCCACATGTCACTTGGGCCTAGAAAATAACGTTGCATTCAACCATTAGAGAAACATAATTTTAATTGATGTATGGAATAGAAACCGTCATTCCCTTCGAAATTGAAGAATTAAGTTAAAAGATAGCTTATCCCCTTATCGAAGTAGATAAATCCAAAGTAATTAGAGAAGAAGTAGACATGTTGGAAGAAAAAAAGAGTGTCACATCTCTGCTGAGCATGGTCATTAAGAGAGCAACGACTATTAAATATAACAGAGGAGTGAAACCCCGAGATTTTGAGCCGAGCAGGCTCGTATGGAGACGAGCTGACGTGGGAGGAAATAAAGTCAAGGATGACAAGTTAGCATCCAATTGGGAAGGGTCGTACATAAATCAGTTCTAGCACAAGGAAAGAGACTTTAGAAGTATTACAGTTAAGTAGCATAAAGTTACTCCACAAAGAAAATGTAATGAATATGACGTTTTTTACAAGATACTTTGGTATTTTTATTCCGCAGAAATCAAGGCAAAAATGTCAATCATCGCATCACACGCGGTACACCCATCCCACTCTCTTAGGAGCTAGCCACTAAAGGGCCTAGGCGATAATGCCTTGAAAACGTCAAAACTGTACCAGAACAAGACTTGGGGGCACACAAGAGGATCCGGCCCTTGGCCAGGAAAAGTCTTCTACAATGTTGAAGAACAAAATGAATACACACAAAGAAAAAGAAACAAGAAACAAAATGGTGAAGCAATAAATTAAAGGAGGAGCATAAAACTAAGAAAGGAAAGATTTTTAAAAAAAAATTCAAGGCCGGGAGGCCAGTAACATAATCCAAATATCACTATTTTCAAAAAACAATACAAATGATAATCATGGACATTACACGTCCCTGTTAGACTTCTCCTCTTCATCTTTGCTATCTCCGCCCCTCGGTCACTTCCTCATCATTGCTGACTATTTCCCTGTCCATGATCTTCTTTCTTATGCCCATTTTATCTAAAGGAATGTCAATTCAAGGATAGAGGAACTAAATTTGCTTGATGGCCCAATGAAAAGCTAGTGAGCACCCTGAATACCATCACCGATGGCCTTGTTATTCTCCTTCATCCATCCTTAGAAAGATTCTTGTTATTTCTTCGGAGCCTTCTGAGTATCAATCAAATAAGATAAAGACTCCGTAGTATAGGCATTTGCTTCTTCAAGAGCCTTGTTTGTCGTGGCAAGATTATTCTACAAATCAATGATTTTAGCCTCCAGGGCAGAAGGAGAACTATGAGTCTTCACATCCTTTTGATGATTCGATAACTTACTATATTCGATCTTCCAGAAATCAACCTCCTCCTTAGGCTGAGTCAAATCTAGTTAGAGTTTATGTACCTTCTCTTAAAGGGAACTCCGCTCACCGGTAGCCATTTTGCACTTGCTCTTCCATTGGTCCTTTTCTTTCAAAAGACCGCAATGCACAAGCATATCACCTCATCCGACAGCAACCAAGGTCAACATGGAAGCCCTATGGAATAAATGGTATGTCGTTTCGGCCATCAACTCCATCTTGCTAGAATTGGAAAGATTATGGACATAGGTAGAATCCTGATTCAAGAAGGACTTATGTACTTCATGGGACATCTGAGGAACCCAATAGGAAAGAACAGCGGGAAGCATAAAAATAGAAACATCTAGGGCTTCAAGAGAAATCCCAACAGAACGAGAATCAGAAGTTTTCATCTTTTACCCAGCACCTTCTAAGACGAGATCTTTGTCTCTGCCCCTTTTATGGGGGCTGTTTGGTGAAGAATGAAGACGGTTATGTGAATGTTTATTCATCCTTTCACCTTTTTTGTCAATGTCGAAAGAGGAAAGTCAGATTGTGATACAACCAGGTCGGATGATAGCTGGTTTGGTTGGTCAGAAGTCGAGTTAGAAGGACCAGATGAGGGGAAAGCCTTGGCAGCATTCATGGCTTATATGGCCTTCCTTCTTTCGTAAAGGTTCCTAAGAGAGGCCGTCGAATTTGTAAACAATGAAAGACAATCAACCACACGATAAAAAAAACTCTCCTATCACCGAAAGTCCTCTCTTTTCCTCAACACCAGAAGCATTTAGGATAGCTTGAGAGTTAATAAACTGCCTCTGCTGCTTCATAGATCCTGCTTCCTTAGTGTTTTTCTCTTCCTCATAACATAAATGTTCATATAAGTACACCAAATCCTTCATCAACCACTCCTCTTGCGAAGAAGGTTAGTCATTACCAAAGCAATTTAAGAGACTCTCGTTCAAAATGGTCCCACTACCAGTACTTCCTATCCCTTCCTAACATTGAGAAGAATGAGAAGGGTAGGATAGGACCTCCTGGTCAACTTTACAAAAAAAAAAATGAATGAAACCTTAGGCTCAGAGAAGTTACTAAAATATAGTGGTCCTTGAAGTTCTTCCAACAGTCTATATATACGTCAAACATCTTGCTCAACTAACGAATATAAATGATCCCCTGACCATGAACATAGTCTTTTCGAAGTCTGAGAGACGAGGAACAAATTGAAAAATAACCGTATGGATGGCTCAGCCCTTTGATATTCACGCCAATACTGGAACATCTTTGCAAAATCCTTGACAGATGAATGAAATCAGAAAGGAGATATGGCCAAATGGTTCAGCAAGCCCTCTTTGATCGCACTAAAGGGTAGCCTTAATTTCAACCGGATGAAAAGATATTTGTTGAAAGGAATAGCACACATGTCATAACGACTGCATATCCGTTTATCCTTGCTAACATGTGAAACGACCCAATCAGAAGAGGTACCCACCTCTATACGAGTGTCAACCACCTTCTTTGAATGACCAAATGCGGAGACGGTCCCTATTAATTCAAGATCAACCCAAGGGTAGAGTCATGAATTAGAAGGTCAAACTAAATTAGGTCTCCCCCATTTAACCATATTGTTCCAACTGTCACATAAAAGATAACAACAATCAGAGGTGGGATTATCGTTCCTAAAGAGGATGTGTTCTTTAATTTCTTCCTCTATAAGTTCCTTGCCACTAGAGGCTGCGAAAGTCTTAGAAAAGTGATTGACCCTTGATTCATTTTGAGAAACAACCATCGCCTTCATGTCTTTGTAGTAAAGAACGGAGGAAGTCAAGCATACACCAACATCTAGATAAACTAGAGGGTGAGAGTCTCCTTCCTCGTTCCCATTAAAAGTTCTGGAGGTCCACCCTCACTCTCAACAGAGCCTCGTCCAGTCCTAGAGTTATCACTAAGAATGATCCAATTAGAAATGAGATCATTGACCTCTAGAGATTCTTCATTTGAAATGTCAAGGTTTTTGTAAACAACCAATATAGGAGAATCACCCCCACTATCTCCATTTATGTTCAAAGGTATACCCCCTAGGCCATCCATGGAAAATAATATAAAAAGGGGGGTAAAGGAGGAAATGGTACCTGAAGAAAAAGGTTGAACAAAATAAGTTGCTTGGGTATAGAGAGTAGCAACAGAGAAACTTAAGTAAGAGGAGAAACTATTGGGATCAAAGAAGGATCGCCGAGTGTAATGCAAAAGAAAACACGAAAGTAAGAGCAAAGAGAAGGAAGAGGGAAATCGAAAAGTTCTAAAAGAAACGCACAAGGAATTTTATATAAAGAGGGGGAACGTTACAAAATCATGGGGTGGTGTCAGCATAATGATCCAACGGCCCATAAGCCTTCTCAGGGTAACAAATACACTCAAGTGCACTCGAATGGTCTAGCCATACGCGTCACTTACTAGATTAATCACCTAGAGCCACGTGTGGGTTAATCAGGTGAAACGTCTTATTGATTAGACAATCATTTATTGAAAGTGTTCCTTGACTTTTCATTGCCCAACTCGAGAGACAAAGGTGTAACATTGCCCGACCCGGTGTGAAGATTTCCTATGCTTCTTACCATAGCAGGCCGGTGGTAAAAGTTCCGCGCTGGATCGAGACCCTAAGAGAAATGTTAGTAAGTCTCAATTCTTCCTAACTTATTAATACTTCTTCTTTGGCGCAAAAACAGTTATGAAACTCATTTCTCCAAGATTTCACTTCACTTTGAGTTTGTCCATACCTAACTTGAGCGTTGGAGTGGTAACCTTCTAGATTAACTTCATTAACCGCATCAGAAATAGGGCACCATCGCAATGTAAAGCTCAAATTAGCTTCTCCGATCATCATCTGGTTCTCGTGCAAAACACTAGTAACTCCTTCTTTTACACCACTTGAAAGACAAAGTCATTTTTAAAGGTGTGTAAGATAGACTATATCATAAGGGCCTCAAAATTTTCATAATTAAATTGTAGTTAAACAGAATCTAATAATATTGTTCATGGCTAAACCAAAACTAAATAGGGTTCTTATTTATTTTGTCCCATTGAAATATAACTAACCTACCCATAATCCTCCAAAAATTTAGGACGACTTTACTGAATTACCCATCATTTCCATTACTACATTAAGGCGTAACAACTTATAACTCTATTATTCTATAAGTCACTTATAAAAAAAAAACAAAATTAATAGTACCCTTTCCTCTTCACCTTCCCCACCTTAATACCCAAACCAGTTTAAACATAATACACTCTTGGCTTACCCACTTTGTGACTCCAGACCACCACCCATTTATCACATCAACATTCCATTCTTAAAACCACCCCCACATCTCACTACGCACACCTCTCACCATATACTATTCCCCTTAATAACATGATTTAATACATGTTTTCCATATTCCAAGTCCTCCATATTTAGAGGTGTGTCTAAAAGATAGTATAATTTGGTAATTTTTAACTACCGAGTATCACCTCTAATCTTAGATAAATGCCTCAATGTAATTAAAATCTCAAAAAGCAAAAGAAAGATCCTTGAGAATTACAAAATATTACCCAAAACACCTAAAAATTAGACAAGAAATTCTGAATCTCATTAAATATCTTTCAAAAGGTAATATGGTCCTCGATAATAAAAAATTGGCTCAACTACATGAACAATTGTTCTTAAGCCTCTTGATGTAATGAAAAATGATTTTATTTTTAATATATAAAGATAGAAATACCAATTTTGTGTCAACCATGACTTTCAAAACATCCTCATTTTAAAAATATCTAAGATATTTCGCTTCAATTTATAGAGTTGAAGAACAGGGGACTATATGTTGATGGTAAAAATAACATTTCAGACTTAAATCTTCTAACTGTCCTCAAAAGTTATCGATTTGATCCAGCAAAGGAAACTAATGGTTATCTTTGCCTAGAGTACGCCCCCTTCTTTGAATCAAAACTGTGACTTCTGAGTCATGCCCATGCGGTATCCTTATAAAGTTATGTGTTAATCATTGGGATCCTTTATGACGGGGCATGAGTCTTGTCTTTTTTCAACATTGTTAGCATATGATGAATGGTGATAAAACTTTTTCTCAAAATACTTAACATTGGTGCATGTTTAAATTTAGGTTCGAATCTAAGACCTTTAATTAAGTAAGCATCTTACCATCGTATTCGAGTGTTCTTGAGATGTAAGGACATTTTTTATAACCGTTTATATTTATTTATTTCTCTCATTACTAAAAATTAAGACAATTTCCCATCTCACTTCATGAGTTTCTTAAGCACCATCAAATTGACTAAAATGCTCTCGTACTTCCATAGATGCACTTCTGAAAGTACTCTTCTTTTTTTGTTTAACGTTATTTTGTTTCGTAGCTGCACTTACGAAATTCTTCTGTAAATGCATCTACGGAAAGGTTTGAGGTTATAACTCGCGCCAGACATTTTCCCTCTCTCATTCTCTTCATTTCAAACTATCAACTCTTAAACAACTCTCAAATCAGTAGTGGTTTTTTTTTATGTTTGTATTTCTTTGATGATGTATGTATGTTACTCATGTTACTTTGATGATATATTCTACATTATGACCGACATTATTTATACGATGTATTTTTTTTGGTTTACCTACTATTGTATTTAAAATGTATTACTTTAATTTTACATTTTTGTAACCAAAATTTAGTTTTGGAATCAAATGAACATGATTTGAAAATATAGGAGACAGTTACGTATGTGCATCTACGGAACACTCTATTTTCACCATGTTCCGTAGATACATCTACGGAAGGCTTCTCCAACCGAAAACATTTGCTTTTAAATTATACTATACTATTTTTTAATACTTCCCTAGATGTACCTACAGAAGAAATCAATTTTTAAAAAAAAAAAAAAAACTTCCGAAAGTGCATCTACGGAAGTTGAGGACAAAAATAAAATTTCACCGTTGGATGTAAAAGATCTTAGATCTTGTCAAAATTAAAACTTCCACCTTAACTACCGACACCTTTCTTATGTTTTTTCAAAATGTGTCCAAAAAAAGTAAATAAACGAATGAGTTCTACGAAAAATAAGTTAGTGATCATCAGGATGGAATGATTGAATTATTCTTAAAACTTTTGAACGTGTTGGACATGTTCATAAAGATATCAAGTTTGCAAGCCGATATGTTGTTTAGTGAAAGGTAAACACGCCTCAATTTTTATTGATTTGCATATCAATAGGGATAACAAAAGTCTATGTTTTTTGAAAAATATTCAAGCTTTCAATGAAAAGTTTTGGTTTACCCCGAGCAGAATCTTCATTCCATATAAGTTTGTTGCATCAACTAAATATGCATGAATGCTAACCTTTGACCATTCTATATATTAGTATCATATTACAAGATATTCAACCTCATTTTTCCCACAAATGTTAATATCAGTCATATAAATCTTCAGTGCTGCTTTCCTTGGGGTATAGTATACATATACGCTCAATAATATATTCATTCAAAACATAAATTTAATTAATTGATTGATCTCAATAATTTGGTTATCTGAATTTGAACTCCAACAGTAAGTGTATGTATAAATCTGATTTCGCCTCTTTTCCAAGCATCTCGAATATGATTCTCATTTTCAATCTCTGACTTCTTTAAACAAAATCACAAACCAAAATTGGTCGCCACATGTTCCATGTGCCTATTAACCATTATTTTGTTACAGTCAGAATGCAAACTCTTCTTCCTCCACTGCAATATTGATTAATCTATCTCCCATCTCCCGAAGAGCATCTGCGGTTGAATCATGTATGCCCAAAAGAAACTGCATACGAGTCAATTTTTCAGAAGATGGACTACTTTTCAAGAATACAGTGTAAAGATCAGCAAGCTCCTCTGGCAATTCCCATGATAATGGCGGGGAGGGTATAGCTTTGTCGCAAGCCAGCATATCATTGAGTGAAGAAACCTGCACAGAAGGTGAGAAGTAATCACACTTGACAAAATCCATAACAAAATTTGGAAACCTATAATATTTTTCGAAAAAAAAAAAAGCTTCAAAAAACCACTCACCACTCCTCTACGATTTTTCTGTCTTAATTGTGCGACTGCCTGAATAAGTGAATTTGATAACCTTGTTTGTGCAAGCTGCTGGACAACAACTCTTGATTTCTCTTTGCTAATGTTGAGATCTGAGGGGATATTTTCATATACTTCCTCATCGTCAAATTCCCCAGTGCCTGATGAGAAAATATCACCAACAGTTTTTTTGAAGAGCAACTCTCTCATGTTCTTTGAGACCATGTTGTCTAAATCAACACCAGCTTCCTTCAGTTCTCTTATCTGCTTGATATTCAGCCGTCCTTGTGTCACTGCAGTTTCAATGGCAGCTGCCATTTTGGTAGTGGTTATACTCTTGATTACCTTCTGCGCATATTCTTCGGGTAAGCCTACTTCCTTCTGCAGATTATTAAGTTGCTCCACCTTGGCCTTTGTCAACTGTCCATCAGCTAAAATCACCTCAGCTTGTTGCTTAAAAGCTTTCTCTGCAAGACTTCTATGTACATCCACTATATCTTTACCACTCAAACCGAGAATCCCACCAAGCTGGTTTAGAAGAATATATTCTGAATCATCCTTCTTTTTAGTGATCTGGGCACCAAATGGAATCTCTGTAACATCACCAGTTAGGCAATAAAGCAAGTATGTCTTGTAAAGATCAGTCCTATCTCTTTCGGGAAGGTCGTCTTTAAGAGTAATTTCCGTCTGACCAGGCTTCTTCATCTTTTTTAGAAGTTCTTTGTCTGGGTTTGTTTTCCTTAGTGTTTGAAGAGAATCCCATTCTTCGTCTTCAGTTTTTGTCACACCCTTATTTACAAGCTCTTCGGTTGAAACATCATCTGACTCCCCTTTAATGTCCTTCACCAACTCCGTCACAACCAAAGTATTGAAAGTTATCAGCTTCTTGAGTTCTTTCGCAGACTCCTTAGAATTTTCAGCAGCTCGTGCACGTCTTATGTAAGTAATAAACATCTTCCTTACCTGTAGCATCATATAATAGCAAAGCACAAGTTAAAACCATTTTAAACCCTCATAAATGATTATCAATTTTTCTGACAGATGGATACTCACGGCCTTGCTTGCAATAGACATAGCAATTTCTCTGGTTAGTTGTAAACTATGTGCTGCTTTTCTTACTGATTTCTTAATTTCAGCATCATATCCATCAACCCCTGATGCAATTGCTTCCATGACAATCTATGAAGAAAAACAAAATTCAGTAACTTGATTTTAAACATACTCTTGCAAGACAGGAGAAAACATAAGAGAAACTTTAATATCTCTACATAAGAATACTATCAGCTAACTATAATTATTGATTTTGCGTTCTTTTCAGCTTGGACTGAAGAGAATCAAAACTAGTACAAATTGACGAGGATAACATACATAAAACAGAGTTAAAACATGTGATGTGACCTAAATAAATTTTACCAGAAATTCAGAAAGGAGAATGCTCTTTGTTACGAAGAAAAAAGAAACGAAAAGCAAGAATTACACTAACCCCTACCATGATTCAGTCAAATGCTGCAGTTTTATTTTTTTTCTAAGTAATGATTTTGCCCTTCGTATCATTCGTTTCGTACAATATAGCATGGCTCATTCAGAAAATAGTTCAACATGAAAAATTTATTAAAACATAGAATCTGTCACGTGCAAATCCTATGACAGCAAAAGTATCATCCCATGTGCCGCTTCCTCTAGCCACAAACCATTCTAACTAATTTGTGGTCAGACAAGTGACCAACAAATGAGGATAAACCTAAATCTATTAGTACACAAGATTTTCTCTCAAGTCTAAAACAATAGCAGAGGTGAAGACACATGATCACTTTGTCAATAAATGTGTGCGTGTATATTTGGTAGGTATAACCAATTAACAGTAGTGAAAAAGAGAAACTTAGTACCTTTCCAAACAAACTACCACAGATATCTAAGTGAGCAGCTTCAACAGTGTCTTGAGTAATACAGAGCATTACACGCAATCTCAACAAAGCAGCAGCATCCTCCTCACTAAGCTCCCCATCAGCCATCAAGTACTGAAGCTTTTGGCGGTAAATTTCTAAACATTAGAAACAAGAATTAGATTTTGATATAGTTAGAGTAAAAGAACATAGAAGAAATATAACAAGAAAGATGTGGAACAAGCTACCTTCGTGAATTTTACAGGCTTTTTGTGGATCAAAGTGCAAATCATCACACAAATTTTGAAGGAATGCTGCTTTGCTATCTGCCTTTTCTAATTCACCACCTGTAAAAGCCTTTGCAAGGTGTTTGCGATATACTTTAGATGTAACATCAATTGTAATTTCTTCTGCTTCACGTTTACCCATTCCAAATATATTCCTCAACTGAGTTAGTGCAGCAAGCTGAAATATATAATTAATATTTTAGAAATCAATCTGTCTTTACAATAAAATATCTACACGTAAAAACGCTTAGCATTGAAACATGAAAAGAATAACACGAACTAATGTTATGACAACAGAATCTACTTTAAATATAAATAGTAAAATGAGATTCAGAGAACAAGGATTAGGATATTCTATTAACAGATATTACCCTAAACAACTAGTTCAATTAAACTTTGGCATTGTATTAAGAGAAAAATTGGGGGCAAAGAATAAAGGATGTCTTGAAAGACTCACCAATAGATTGGATCGAGTTTAAGGGTTTAAATTAAATTCGGAATGCCAAATGAGTAGAGAAAAAAGCATGGAGCTCCAATATACAGCTAGATTTTTCCATCTATCATTTCCAAACACTCATAAATTTCTAAGTTTCCTTTTTCCATACAATTTCTTCCATCTATCTTTTCCAAAAACTCAAAAATTTCCCAGAGTTTCCTCTTTCCATACAATTTTTTTAATATCCAATGAAACATTAGGAATGTTCTCCCTCAAGAAAACATTTATCCAAACTCTACTTCAAAATATGTTAGTTCCAAAGAAAAAATGTTTTTCTTAAATGTTTGGAATAAATAAAGAATCAGGATTTACAGTGCTTATATGAATGCAACGCCCATTTACCTTATTATCTTCAATGCGACCACCACCCAAAGCATCTGTAACATATGCTCTGTAAAGGAGTTTCAAGTCCCCTATCCTTCTTTCACCTTCATATTGACGACCTATGCCAATCAAATATGAACTACAGTCAACTTAGAATTTATATTCAAAAGACTAGAAGTTTAATGTAACAGATATAAAATGAAATCAGTCTAG
Organism: Vicia villosa; assembly: GCF_029867415.1. Classification (NCBI taxonomy): domain Eukaryota; kingdom Viridiplantae; phylum Streptophyta; class Magnoliopsida; order Fabales; family Fabaceae; genus Vicia; species Vicia villosa. The sequence goes on along the minus strand of NW_026706353.1, from coordinate 117,110 downwards.
AAGCTTACCATGCAAGGAAACTGGGCCAACACCTCGGGCAAAGTGATCCACATCCGCATGGTTCTTTAACGAGGTAAGTAAATTATTGAATGCCAATATCTTATCAAGCTCCTCTACCACTCGGGTAATTCCAGGACTGAAAAATTTTAAATTGCTAAGGAACTTGAGTATAAGTAAATGTTTTTTTCATAACTAGAAAACTTACACAACTCTTGTGCGGGATTTAAGTATATCAAGTGCTACTGAAATATTTTCAGCAATCAATTTCATTGTATGCTCCTTGAACAAGTTTTCAGCAAGCTTCAAAGAAAATTTTCATTTTAGTCGATAAATAGTTTTTATTACCCACCAAGGAACTCTTTGAAAGTCAAAGAAAGGTTTATCCAAGAGAAAAGAAGCAATTGAAAGTTCTAGTAATAAAAGAATAAGAAAATGCACCTGATCAGATAGACGATACAAACGTTGAGCTTTTCTAAGTGTAACAAGTTGTTCTACGTCAATATCTGGTGAGCAATATTTGGTTAGAACTTAAGAGCAACAATATTGGATCACTAATTCTAAAATTTTCAGATATATTTTTTTCCAATATCAATTAATATAGAGAATTACATAATTCATAATTGGATAATGGATATACTCTTATAATCTAAGCAAGAGTGCTGCACTTGCTTTAAATATAAAAACGACAAACAAGATATAAAATTATGGCATTGACAGCTTGAAAATTAATGAATTAATTGATAAATTAGTTATTGATCCCTTCATTACAATGAGATCAAGTTTTTTCAAAAATAAGTAAATAAGATCAACAAGTCTAGATGTGTTACAGAATTACCTCTGCCAACGGATTTCAGCTTGGATGCATACAATCGCTGCGCATTGTCACGTATAGCTACTTTAACCTAAAAAGAAATATATTATTACTTCCTAATTATACAACAAATAAAAAGAGCAAAAGAACTAGAATAACCAAATCATATAAGAACAGAACAAAATTACAAGACATGAGATGAGATATCCATGTCATTGAATACATGGGAAAATGCATGTCTGCACAATGTTAGTATTTGAGAAAACACACCCATATGCATGATAATACAATTATTCATTTAATTGTACGATACAAATACAACAATCACAATAAACATTCAACAAGTACCGATTGAGAAATATTTAATTAAAAACCTGTGAATCAGTGAACTGGAAAATACGCTTCCAAGGTAGAAGGAAAGATGATTCTTCCCCAAAAACGAGATATGACACAAAAATCAACTTCTGAAATGCCTGCATTGGAGATCACTATAATGGTCATGTCCCAACTTTTCATTCAAAGCCACAAAGCTATTTACATATAGTGGTACAGATAATAGTGCATGTAGCTTACCCTGCGTTGCTCAATATCCGCTTCACGGTCCCCAACTTCAAGCCTTAGCCTGAAAATTTTCCTACCAATCTAGGCATCAACAAGAATAAACAAGTAAGATAACTAACAACTTCCATTAATGATAACAAACCTATTCAATCACTACAACCATGCACAGAATTAACACACAACACGAATACCTCTATATGCATATCAGCCGCATCTGGATCATCAATTCCTAAGGAATTTTTAAAACTGATAATCCTATCAGCCTCATCACCTGTGAGCTCCTCATCACCAGGAGGAAGCACAGACGACACAAACCTGAACAAAAGTTGGTTATGAAAATTTAACGATTCCAAGCCAAAGTAAAGGCAAAGAGAAAACTGAATAATAACTTGATTCGTCACTCACTGTCTATATATATCACAAATCTCCTCTTTAAATGCCTCATCCTGTTTTTTCACACCATACCTAAAATTAAGAATTGCAACATAAAAAAATAGATATTAGATATTGAATCAATAAAAATTAATTAATCTGATCATCACCAGCACCATCGTCAGGGTTTTAAGAATCCGTTTGCGACAGAGAAAACCGATAAAATGACAAGTGCCAATACCCATACTGTTATTCACAGTTTTTATATTAAAGAATAAATTGTGGTTAATTCACATTAGGACGACAATAATCAGAGTCGTGGTTAATTCACATTAGGACGACAATAATCAGTGTCTTGACATCTGTACAGACTGAAATTGTGAAAGCCTTTCTGACTCATTGCAACTAGCCGCAACAGTTTTTTTAAAACCTTGATCATGATGATCATCAATTTTAATAAACTATGGCAGTCATTTGATGAACTCTAACTAATCTTAAATTTGAAATTAATAACAATAGATAAAGATGACAAACTCAACGCAAACAAAAAAATATAACAGAAATTCAAATGAACCTATTGGCGATTCCAACAATGTCTTCATTCTTCAACATGGAAGGATGATCAAGTCCAACAACATAATTATGCAAAGTCACAGCAGCAACTTGAGGAGCAACCGCGTTCAACGCATACGCCGCAGCACCGCCAGCAACGCCTAAAGCAACAGCACCACCAACCGCTGCATTTCGGCTTCCACCAAACTTGGAACCGAGACTGAACCCGGCGGCTACAGCGCCAGCAATAACAACAGCAGACGTAGCCAGGCGGAGTGGCGGAGATAGCTTGTCGACAACGTTTTCGATTCCGGTGAGGTCTTTGGAGACCGGCGGAGGAACGGATGATGAAGAGGAACAGCGAGGAAATGAGACTTTGAAACGGTGTCGTTTGGAGGATGAAGAGAGTGAGAAGGGTAAGGGAACGAGAGAAGGTTGGAGAGTTGATGAAGGATTCATTGTTTTGGTTGTGTAAGAAATGATTCGCGAAACGTTGTAGAATATGTAAGTCGGTTGTATATAGTTGATGTGGTCCATAGGGTTTAACGAAAAAATAAACGAAGAAATTTTGTAAATGGGCCAGTTGATTGAATGGGCTTTTTAACTTTTACTAACCGTTTTCCGATTGTTGAACTAATTTTTGAAAATTGAGTGCCATACCTTGTCCCTCCCTAGTCAAAGTGAAATTACAAAACTATTCTTTAACTCTACTCACTCATTTCAGAAAATTTGCGGCCTGGTCGGCCAAAAGCTCAGATGGCTAAGACCCAAATTAACTTAGATCAATTACAGTTAACTCAGGGTATAAAAGTCATCCCACACGAAACGCATAGTACATTTTCATATCTCATTTTATTACACTTATCTTGAATCTTGAAATGATTTGGATGTTGGAGTGCTAACATTGCAAGTCTACCATCGCGCCATCGTAATGGAGATCAACACCATCGCTTCAGAATTTTATACCAATAGATGACATCCAATTATAGTTCCAAAACAAAACAATGATGTCGTTTATGGGAAGCAATATTCGATTCCCGCGAAATTCTACGAAGAGCTCATTCTCGTTCTCAAATCAAATTTATACCAGAAGTAGAAACTCAGTCAGTCATGACCAGGAGATCTGTTCCATCATTCGATTCAATTATCCATCAGTTATCATCGATCGAAGAATTCCATGGTGCAACGTCATCCAACGTCTATCCCTCCCTAGTCAAACTGAAATTAGCAAACTATTCTTTTACTCTTTAAAATGAAGGATATTCTTCATTGCGTCTTATGTCTTACTTAGTCTTTTTTTTTTAAATCCAAAATTCAAATTTTAAATTTCAACGCATGAAAACACACGCTAATTACAAATAAAAAAAATGTCTAGATTTCAAATTTCAAACACACCCAACACGCCACAACAAAATCAACCTCTGAACTGTGGTCATATTAAAATTAAAAATATGTCCGAATTTCAAAATCCGGATCCAACTTACAAATATTGAAATCTGGATTTTGAAATCTGGATTTTTCAAGGGTGGGTGTTTAAAGAATAATTTTGACGGCAAAGACATGCAAGGAGCTCTAGAACGAACGTTTTCTGCCATTAAAGACCAATTTTTACCTAGAACTTCATGTATTGTTTCTTTAAAATAATTGCCAAGATTTCTTATAGTATGAGTAACTATGTTTTTTTAGATTAGGTCTGTTGAGATTAAATTGATTTGATCTGTTGAGACATATGACTAGCTTTGTATTATTTTTATAAATTGATATTCTAGTTTTTATTTAGTTAATCTTGTTCTTATTGTTTTTGTGTGTTGACAAACATATGAATTGAAATTAGGTTTATAGTAATTACTAACCCTAAATCTATAAACATTAACAAGATTAATTGTTCAAACTTATTAACTGATCTAGAAATAAATAATTATAAGTTTGTGTACTTAGAAACTAACGAGCTTCATTCTCCTATTTTAACTTCAAACATGCCATAGGAATTAGGAACTTGTGGTTAAAATAGTGAGGTATACACCAAGGTATCGCGTATAACGCTTGTGTCAATTTTTCGTAACTCTGGAAAATCAACTTGAGAAAATATACACAATCATCAATAAGGAGAATCAGTGGATTCGAAACGAGATTTGGTCTCTTTTGCATTATTATTATCTTCCAATTATTTTTAAGTATTTTTAGCTCAAAAAACCTTTCAAAGAAAATCCTCATTTTAATAATTTTAGAAACCTTTTAATTACTTTGTCAAAATATAAAAGTCCTTGTGAATACAAATTTTATCACTTGGAACGAATATTAGTTCACTTGCTAAATGTTCATCAGACACCGTCATCGGACAAACAACGTGGTTAGAGATCTTTGGTGACTCCCAAAGAGACTTTGTTATAAATATCTTAAAGCACCACCATTAGATAATCACATTATATGACACCCATGTCTTTAAGAACCACCACTTGATCACAACACCAATTATGACTTTACCTCATAGTGTTGTCATCATTAACACCACATAGACTTGATCAACACTTTTGATGAGACATCTCTTAAGAGCGTTGTCAACATCAAAATCAAATAGATTATTACAAACATCATACCTGGAAACACATAGATCCACAACGTCATTCTTTTTTATGATGACAACACATCTTTAAAAAAGGTGGACAAACAAAGAAATAAAATTGATATGACACAGATATGACACAGATAATAAACAGATATGACACAGCTATTCAAGCACATAGATTACCAAAGTATAACAAGCATTTAAAAAAAAAGACTTCATTAATTAAAAAAAATATAATTAATCAAGGGGCGAGCTTCTCATAATCTTCTTCACGTGATCTGAAGTAGAATTCCCTTTGTTCAAAACCTTAAGTCTTGCAACAAGAGTTTGAAACATTGAGAACATGTTCTCAATAGTTTTACCATCTTCCATCTTGAAGGCTTCATACTTTTGAATTAAGGCAAGAGCCTTGGTCTCCTTTAATTGCGCATTTCCTTCGTGACTCATTTTCAAAGAATCAAATATAAACTTAGCAAAGTCTCTTTTGGTGGCGGCGGTGGTGGATTGGCCATTGTATTTCACAGAAAATTCTGGATCTTTATCTGGCACGGTTAAGTGTTTAATAACAATCAATACCAGAACCGGAGCTCTGATGCCAATTGAAGGTGTGTGAGACACAAGAAAGGGGGGTTTGAATTGAGTTTAAAGGTTTTAATTCAAATTATTCCCAAATCAAAACACAAGAACACAAGAACAAAAATAAATAACACAATTATTTTTATCCTGGTTCATTATTAATGAAGTTACTACAGTCCACCCGCCAAGGTGATTTTGCCTTATCAACAAGGACTTAATCCACTATAACCAAATTGATTACAGATACCACAACAAAGACTAATTGTCACTTGTTGGAAACCACAAAGACTAACTGTCAATTTCTTCTTGAGAATTTTGACTGAATCCTAGTCTCTTAAGGAACTACCAACTTCACTCGTTGAATACAAAGGTTTTGTGTTTACAAAGTTGCTTCTTGAAAGCGGATTACACAAGTTTTACATACAATCAAATAACACAAAAGTGTTAAGCAAGTATCGAACAAAAGCTCACTTGCTACAAGTTAATGAACAAAAGTTCACTTGCTTATAAAACTATACAAAGAATTAATCAGAGTGATTTGTGCAACGTTTTAGCGTAGTTTTGTAATGTTCTCAGCCATTTTAATTCTTCTTCTAAGTCTTCCTTTTATAGCCAAAGAAGAAGTCCGTTGAAGGGTAGAATTGGAATATTAATCCCAGCTATTTTGTTCCAACAGTCAGTGAGGGAGTGGTAGACAGTTTGGTACAATAGCACTGACCTAGCGCCACCCTATCCGGGTAATGGAAGAGTAAATACCATGTACTGTTTCCTCACGTGAATCCAAATTTGATCGTAATCTTCCAATCTACATAGGCCTCAAATAGTAGTTGTTGAAGTATGTTTAGAAGGACCAAAACTTTGAGTTATCAAAACTTAAGTCTTCAGAGTCTTCAGAACTTGTTCACTCAGAACCTTGTCTTTAGAGTCTTTCACAGGTACGTTGTACTTTTTAACCAGTACAAATTGCATCTAAATTCATCTTCAACTTCTAGCAAGATTATCATGAGTTGGTTGTTTCTTAAATCTTAAAGAGTGCGGAATTTATCATAAAAGATGTTCATTCATTGTTAATATTTGTGAATTTTTTGAATTGCGGGTCATGATTCATATTGTGTGATGTTGTTGGGAAATGATAATCCTACAAGAGAAAAAAGAAATAATTTCTTATTCATTGAAGACTTTGGTATTGCCAAATGAAAATAGTTGCATAACGAAGTTGAGAGTTTATGTTCCTTCTCAAAGAATAAGAGCTCAAACAAGAGGCAGGTAGGATATAGTGAAGATCAATGCAGAATAAATGCTTGGATCATAACTTATATTCAAGTAAGAGGACAATCAAGATTGAATGAAAATCTTGTGATTTCAATTGTGTGGGTTATGTACAACTGAATAAGGAAGGATTCAAATTGGAGCTGTTAATTTTGATTTTTTATTTAAGGATATGGTTCCTTGATTGTATAAAACACACGTTGTAAATTTTTTCAAAATAATGGAAAACGACGAAATTTCAGTGGCTTGTCGTTAGAGACTAGATTAAGCCTAAAGTTAAGACGAACACATTGAACTAAAATAAACCCTAATGCAATCTTCTTTTTCCATATCTCCTTTAATTTTTATGTATGGGTGGGTTGTATATTTTTGGGTTTTTCCGCTTATTTAAAATTGCTCAAGCTTAATATGTTTATAGCGATTTGTTGTATAAGTTTAAGTTTGATACTGATCAAGTCATTTGGATTATCTTTCTTGCGATTAAATTGTGTAAATTGTAGTATTAGATTAGTTCATTGATTAACATTACTACAAAAAGTGATATTCCCTCTCAGTTAAAAAATAATTTTTACCTTAGTTTATTGGAAGAGGTAAAGAAACGTATCATGGAAAGTACGTCACTTTTCCCTTCAAGTGAGATTCCAACTGAGAGAAAAACTTTAACACCATCACCAAGTAGAAAATTTTACTACATTTATCATTTCCCAAAAATAAAAAATACTCCAACCTTGTATATGGAATTTTTTTTTTAAAGAACCACTTTTTTATCAAAAATAATACTTAAATTAAATAACCACTCTTTTAAAAAAGTTATCAAAGTAACCACTTTCCAAACAAAAAAAATTCGCCACACAGTGCGACACATGCATTGAAATTAAAGAGGAAGCGCCACACTGCATGGTGCATGCACTTAAACTTTAAGATGAGGCGTCATTCAGTGTGGCTACTCAAACTGTTACCAAAACAACTGAGTAGCCACATTGAATGACACCTCTTTGTTAAAATTAAATGCATGCTCCAAACCGCATGTTGCATGCGCCATGCAATGTGACGTCTCCTCTTTAATTTCAATGCATGTGCCACACAGTGTGACGCCTCCTCTGTCTGGCAAATTTTTTTGAAAGACTGGTTATTTGAGTATTATTTTTTTAAAAAAAGTGGTTATTTAAAAAAGAAAATTCTCGTATATGTATATATTATGCAATAATTTGAAGTAACACAAGTAATTAACAATTATAAAAACAAAGTACGGTAAAATGTTTGGGCTAATTAACGAAAGAACTTCTTAAAATCATGCTATTCCTACTGTACATTTGAAAAGTTATTAGCTGTCAATTTTGATTACTTCCATTAAATTATACACATATAAAATTCCCAAATTTCTAATGGCACTATCTCCGTAAAATTATGCCGCGTCAAACTAGGTCTTTATTAGCTTGAGAGGAACAAACTTAGTCTCAAGGACAAATACATATGATTATCACAAGAAGAAAAAAACAAGAGACTTGAAGTTAAAACTTTTCACATACATATGATAATTCCAAAACTGCTTCACATGTGATCAACAAGATTCTGTGTCCACATCCTCTTTATAAACCAACAGATATTGTTTAGATTTCCTTGTGAGTGAGAGAGAGAATGGTTTCCAAGGCTCACAAGAGAACAGCCATGTACAGAAGAAACTTACAACTGCTACGTTCCATCACTTACTCCACTTCCGTGATTATTCTCATACTTCTCTTTCTATTCTCATCATCTTTTTTTTTCTTCTTCTTTTTCTTATTCTCATTTTATGTTCCTCCATGGAATGTTTGTGTGTTAATGCAGCAAGAGAAAACTTCATTGATATTGGAAGCAACCGAATATATACGAGATTTAAAGCAAAAACTGGAAGAACTGAACCTGTTAGCAGTTGCAACCGCACAAAAATTTGTTGATTATGATCCAATGCCTAAGGTGCTTATATTATTAACAAGAACCTGATTAACTTTTTTTCTTCGATCCAAACGCACATAATATATATATAGATAATAAATAGAGTTCTGAGTATAAGGGATATTCCAACCCGAAGATTCAGAAGAGAAACAACACTATATGGCCGAGCCCTATAAACTAACATGTAGTTGATTAAATATTGAATTGTGTTGGTTATTATTATTGATTTTTGTAGGTTAAGGTTGAGGCAAAAGAAGAGGGATTTGTGATCAAGGTGCATAGTGAAAGAAGTTGCAAGGGATTGCTAGTGTTCATCTTGGAAGCCTTTGAAGAACTTGGTCTTGAAGTGTTGCAGGCTAGGGTTTCTTGTGTTGATTACTTCCGTCTAGAAGCTGTTGGGAACAAAGTAGGTATTTGCTGATGATATATAACACAAACTGCTAGGAAATAGTTTATCTTTGCAACATATTTTGAGGTGCCATTGACACAATCAATTTTTTTTTGGTAGCAGGAGATCGGTGAAGATACTCGTCTTTTGAATGCACGATTAATCGAACAAGAAGTGTCTCAAGCTATTCGAAACTGGAGGGAAGTTACACAAGGCTAATGATCCAACAAGAGTTCTTGTATCTGATCAGAAAATCTATGGTTATTACTTGTTTAGTTCTCCTTGTAAAGTACTTTACATGGGTGGAGAAGCTTGTATCTGTGATGAATATGTTGAATTTCAATTTTTTTAAGGCAAATATAATATCTATAAATGAGAAGAATAGAAATAGTCCACCGAACTACATACAGCGGTGCTAAGAAAGCACAAGCAGTAGCAAGCTGATAGAACTAAACACTAAAGAGTATTACTAAAGAAAACAAATCAAACAAAAACAAAGTATAAACGAATACATCTCAATATAACTCAAAAAGGCTAGATGTTATTCCGTCTAAACAACCATCAACAAGATTAGTTTAGAGTATATTTGGATGAAGTATTTCAATGAAGTAATGTATTGTTTTGAGGAAATTTAAAATAATTTACACAAAATTTATTGTTTGGATACAAAAATAAAAAATTATTAAAATGATGAAAATTTATGGAGTATTTTATCTAAGTTAAATTTAATCATTTTGAAATGACACCAAAAATCAAAGAATTTGAAATTCCTCATGCTCCATAGAATGTATTTGTTACTATTATTTTTTTCAAATTTTATAAATTGGTCCTCATATTTTACAAAATTGACCCTAAAAAATTCAAAAAATTGCAAAATGGTCCTTAATAATTTTTAAAATTTACAATTTGGTCCTTCAAAATTTTAAAAATTACAAATTGCTCTCTACTTTTCCATTTTTTAATTTGGTCTAAAAGAATTAAATTTTATAAAAAATGACCCCAAATATCTAACAATGAATTGTCTTAGTACTTCATCCAAACAAAATAATTTAAAAATGAATGGATTTCAATTGAATCATTTGAATTGCTTTGAATTTTAAATTCCTTTAAAATTTCTGATTACCTCATCCAAACACATTATTATAGTGTGTTTGAATGAAACATTTTAATGAGGTAATGTAATATTTTGAGGGAATTTAAAATGATTTACACAATTTATTGTTTGGAATATTTTATGGAGTATTTTATCTAAGTTAAATTTAATCATTTTGAAATGACACCAAAAATCAAAAAATTTGAAATTCCTCTCATACTCCATAGAATTTATTTGTTACTATTATTGCTTCAAATTTTGCAAATTGGTCCTCATATTTTCAAAAATTACAAATTTGACCCCAAAAATTTTCCAAAAAATTGCAAATTGGTCCTTAATAATTTTTAATTTTTACAATTTGGTCCTTCAAATTTTTAAAAATTGCACATTGGTCCCTACTTTTCCATTTTTTATTTGGTCCAAAAAATTTAAATTTTATAAAAAATGATCCCAAAATTCTAACAATGAATTATCTTAATACTTCATCCAAACAAAATAATTTAAAAAATGAATGGATTACAATTGAATCATTTAAATTGCTTTGAATTTTAAATTCCTTTAAAATTTCCAATTACCTTATCCAAACACACTCTTAGAGAAGAACTAAATACTCCACTACTGTTAGCTGGAGATTTTGGCATAATGTTTGCGTTCTTCGAAGACATGTGTCTCGAAGAAAGAATGGCTTTAAAAGGCTATTTTTTAAAAGTTACTATATGTTTGAAGTATTTTCTAGGTCGAGGCAGGATGTAAATGGATTCTCTTCGAAGTTCAAAGAGTAAAATACTTAGGATATTCTGACATATTATTCGCAAAGACACGTTGCTTTGCGTCGAAGAGTTTCGAGCAGGAGGATTTGAATTTCAAAGTGTTTTGTTTGAATTAAGGAGGACGCGTGGAACTCCATGAATTTGAAGCGCATGCAAACGAGCAACGTGACATCTCATTAGAGTAGGACCGTTAGGGTCGAATTAGTATAAATAAGGGTCTTAGTGGTAGGATCCAAGTGTGTTCATTTTGTACAAATTACTCACAAATTACTCAAGTTCCAAGCGTAAGAGAAAGAGTTTTTGCTGAGAAATGTACGTGTAACACCATTACATTTTCAATAGTTATCCTTTGTTTTATAAACATAAGCCATTTAAATACCTTTACATTTCCCATCGAATCATTTACGTTTACAGTCCAGTCATTTCGAATTACTTTCTATAATCTCTTTTGTTGCATTGTATTTTACATTGTCCTTTTAACATCAAGTCTTAGATTAAAGCATTTCTTGTAGAAGTAAAGCTCAGAAATATGACTCTAACTATCATGATAGACACTTTTCGACACATGTCCTAGGATCAATCTAGTCGATCCTGCGAGTAACCAAAGTATACTTAATAATTTGGAGGACTAGCGATTGTTTACCGGAAATCACCGTAAACAAATTGGCACGCCCAGTGCAGCGGTGTCATAAGTTGTCTTTTAAGTTTTAATAGAAGTTTCTCATGGGTTTAGAATATATCAAGACCTTGTATGAACCTTAGGAGTGATAAATCTACGAATAGTTTACAACCAATTCCTAAACGAAAATATATTAGAAAAATGGTTAATTCATCTAGTGAGCGTGGAGGATAAAATCCCCCACAAGGGTCCGGCACAGCTGTTGCAAGTACAACCAATGTCTCGACTTCCGTGTCAGAATCACAGGCCATTCCTACATCGACAAGATCTATGGCCATAAGCAGTTCTCAGGCCATACCCACTTCTACGGGGTTCGTGGCTGTAAATACTTCAATACCAATGCCCACTAGGACAATACCCACAATTAGTTCGACCACAATACTCTTTTTCGTGAGTACAACAGAGATTCCCTCGAATACTCAGAGTCGCCCATTTCTGACATATTTTAGAAATCAGGTACATCTTGTAACCCCTAGGCCAACAGCTTTCGAGAACTTTAGGCATTGGAGGGAACATCCGTACGGAATGCCACCCTCTTATATGGTAGAATTACAAACTTGGCCATCCACATATACACAACCTAGTATGGTAATGTTTTCGCCAATTCAAAGTGCTGGTTCGATAGGTCGAATTGCACAAAATCAAGGTCCGTCGAACTAGTTGCCTACGTTGACTACAAACAATCAGGCAACGTTTAGGCAACAAATGGATGCAAGCAACCATGACATGGTTGGATTTCTTGCTAGAGAGATGAATAATATATTCTCTCTTCTAATCCAAAATATAAACAGGACTAATCATGAAAATACTGAGTCCTTCCAACAATTATCATCGCAAATGGCGCGAATAGCAGATTTCTTTGGGGCTCCTCAATCGACAAGACAACGTAGGCGAGATCGTGTAGAGACCTAGGAGGAACCAACTATTAACCAAGTACAGCCACCTAGACAAAATATTTTTGAAAGAAACATGGGGGCAGGGTTAGTTATGGTTAATAGGGAACAAGATGCAGACGAAATGATTCATAGTGTTAGGCAAGATAACATGATGGAAGAAAACAACTTAACTACCATGATCGAAAGAATCATGGCCAATAACGGCCTGAATACAGGGACTCGACGCCCCAATTATACCTCCCTTATAATGGATTTTATCTTGCAAACAAAATTACCAAGAGGCTCTAAAGTTCCCAAATTCACGAAATTCTCAGGGGATACTAGTGAGTCAACCGTAGAACACATAGCCCGATATATAATCGAGGCAGGGGATATGGCGAATAGTGAAAATCTAAAAATTAAATATTTCCCTAGTTCATTAACAAAGAAAGCACTTGGTTCACCACTGTACCACCAAACTCTATAGATGTGTGGCCTTACCTAGAGAGAATGTTCTATGAGCAATTTTATATGGGACAGACTAAGATAAGTCTCAAAGAGTTGGCTAGCATTAAGAGAAAGTTTACTGAACCTATAGATGATTATTTGAATAGGTTCCGTTTATTAAAGTCTAGATGCTTTACAATTGTACCCGAACATGAGTTAGTCGAAATGGCCGTAGGTGGGCTAGACTATTCAATTCGAAAGAAATTAGATACCCAATATCTAAGAGATATGGACCAATTAGCAGATAGAGTTTGATAGGTCGAACGATTGAAAGCTGAAAAGGCCAGAGTAAATAAAAGTTATAAAAAAGAAAGGGTAGCCTACATCAAAGCCGAGGACGCCGAAGTCGAAGCTTTCGATGACCCATATGATGTTGATGAGGTCGAAATAGATTTGGCTGAGTTAAAAGAGGCACCCCCATATTCTTGTAAGTTGTTAACTCCTTCGAATGGTAAAAACCCTGTCGAAGTAGAGAAGAATGACAAATTCCCTAAGAAAACATATACTTTCGACGTCACCAAATGTGATGAAATTTTTGATTTGTTAGTAAAAGATGGCCAACTGATAGTGCCTCCTAATTCAAAAATTCCTCTGTTGGAACAACGAAAGAAAAGAGGTTTTTGTAAATATCATGGTTTCCTTGGCCACAGAACCTCACAATGTTTTCTTTTCAGGGATCTAATACAGAATGTTATCAAGGATGGTTGTCTCACGTTCGCTGATAAGGGGAGAAACAACATGAAGGTTAATGTTGATCCTCTCCATGTTGCTGACACAAATTATGTTGAGCCCGTCTAAATTAACATGGTGGATGTGACTGAAGTTGGAGATTACGAAGCCAAGAAACTGGAAATAGGTTCGACTGGAAAGCAAGCTACTGAAAGCCTAAGCAACAACATGATATTCAATGTTGATGTTGAAGGTTCCAGTGGGGGAGGATTCGAACCAAAGGCTACTGAAGGCCTTTGTGGAAAGAAGAGTGAGGCTATTGAGGGCCTTAGGATGAAGCTTGAAAAAATAAGGATTTTTGAAACCCCTGCAGCAGGAGTCAACATGGTTAATGTAGGCCAACCCATTTCAGAGATGGAAGAAATGGAAAGATGCTTGATGATGGAGAAAGAGAAGGTAAACTATGGGTATCCGAAGGCCAATGAGAGTCTAAGAGAATACCTTTGGAGGTGTCATGAGAGAAATGCTCGGAGAATGTTAATATTCCCAAGGTGCTCGATCTTGCTAAGTCGAAGGGTTATGAGAACTTCGAAAGAGCCCAGCGAATTAGAACACAAGGACACTGGAAGCAGGATAGTCAGCTCATGAAGGTTTACCCGAGACCAGGGGAAAGTCTTCTAGGTTTTGTGGTATGTTGCCACAAGGCAGAATCAGAGGTCCTCATGTGTCCCAGATGTGGGGCAATTTATGATAGTGAGGTGGCAGAAATGTTTGAAAGGATGCCATTCACTGCTGGTTGGGATATGCATGGGTCCAACCCTAACATGTATGTCTTCGATAAAAGAGGAGCGTCGAAAAGGCCAGACAGTCCTCATCTAAAGGCTCGAAGGGTTACTTAAATACTTTTAAGCTCCAAGCGGAGATGCCTGTCGATAGATTGATGCAAGCTGGCGCGGAGAGTGGCAAGTGGCGAAGTTTCGATCAAGGCGGAAGGATAGCCATGGCGTATAGGAAGCAGTTTCAGGCTTCAAAAAAGGAGACATACAGGCTCGAGAACTATAAGGGGAAGAATCCCATGTCAAGGTCTCAATGGAGAAGGCATCAGAGAATGAAGAAGGCTGAAAGGGAGTCAGTGTCGAAGGAAATTGGAGAGTCCAGTAGCAGCAAAGTCCCTCTTCAAATTTCAAATATGAACAAACCCCCAGTAGGACGAAAACTGTTCGTCTCAGAAAAGGAGAATGTTGATCAAAAAGTCCAGGTAAATCCAGTGAAGGAGGAAGAAATGCTAACAGATGACTTCGAATCTGATGGAGTCTCGTCTGTAAATTTAAATTATAATGTGGTATATGTCCTACCTCACGAATACTATCAGGAGACTGAGGTCGAAGACTATGAAGAGGCGGACGAAGAAGAAATGGCGAAACATAAGCCAGTATGTTATTATATGATGAACATCGATGCTGTTGAGGAGCAAAATGCTTTCTTCGAGAGACCTAATCAAGGAATGAGAAACAACTTGAAGCCCCTCTACATTAGGGCCAAGATTGAAAGTGTTGGAATCAATAGAGTGCTGGTCGATGGTGGGGCAGCAGTAAACCTAATACCTCAATACATGCTAAAATAAATTGGCATGTTTGATACAGACATAAGGCCTCATAACATGGTGTTATCAAACTACGAAGGGAAAGTAGAACATACCCTAGGATTGGTTCAGGTAAGCCTTACGGTTGTTTCAGTCACAAGGCCAACTATGTTCATGGTGATACCGGCAAAAGCCAATTACAACCTTTTATTGGGTAGAGAATGGATTCATGGAGTAGCAGCCGTACCCTCGATAATGCATTAGAGGATAACCATTTGGAGAGAGGATGGTATAGTGGAAAATATTGAGAGAGATCGAAGCTACTATATGTCAGAGGTGAATTAGGTGAAAAAAAAAGTTTCAATAAGAACATGGCCAACATTGGGCCATGCCAGGTGGCTGAAGATATATATTCCCCAAATAAGAATGCTCTGTACTACCTGACTCTCCATCCCAACGGTTTTTAGTGGAATAGAGAGATAATGGGAGAACTTGAACATGCAGAACATATCGAAGGACTACCTAGAACACAACCAACTGGCTGGGACGAAGACGTTGAATATGTCTGAGTCTTCGTTTTTTGAAAAGATTTCGGCTTACATAGCCGAGAACAAAAGAAAGGTGGCTCTCGAAGCCGAAATAGCAAACATGGTTGTCTAAGCCAAAGAAGAAACACAAATACCAAGTCCTGGGGTGCACTTCATCCCAAAAACCCCTGACGAACAAATTTCTGACGAACAGGTTCCAGGCGAACAAGTAAGTCAAAGGTTGGATGCCATCTACGACGAAGAACCTTTGGGATTCGAAAAAGAACCGATGGTGTCAAGTGAAAAGATGTTGGCTCAAGATCCCCTCAAAGAAGTAGATCTTGGAGACATAAGTTTAAGAAGGATTACATACATCAACACAAAGCTAAAACCCGAATTGAAAATAAAGGTCATCGCGCTTCTAAAAGAAAATAAAGACTGCTTCGCTTGGGATTATGATGAAATGTCTGGTTTAGAGAGAGACTTGGTCGAATTAAGGTTACCCATTAAGGATGGAAAGAAGCCCATCAAGCAAACGCCAAGAAGATTCGCACCAGAGATCCTCTCAAAGATCAAAGCAAAAGTCGAAAGACTTCTTTGTTGCAGATTCATTAGGACCATAAGGTACGTCAAATGGATTGCAAATATAGTACCTGTTATTAAAAAGAATGGTTCTTTAAGGGTATGTATAAATTTTCGTGATTTAAATGCAGCAACCCCTAAAGATGAATATCCTATGCCTGTGGTAGAAATGCTAATAAACTCAGCCGCATGCTTCGAATATCTTAGTATGGTAGATGGATATTCTGGATATAACCAAATCTTCATTGCTGAGGAAGATGTACCCAAAATAGCTTTTTGATGTCCAGGGGCAATAGGCACCTATGAATGGGTTGTTATGTCTTTTTGGTTTAAAGAATGCTGGGGCAACTTACCAAAGAGCAATGAACTCTATATTTCACGATTTTATAGAGACTTTCATGCAGGTATACATAGATGATATTGTCATAAAGTCTGCTTTAGATGACAGTTATCTTGATCATCTTCGCCAATCATTCGAAAGAATGAGGAAACATGGCCTGAAGATGAATCCCCTCAAATGTGCCTTCTTTGTGCACGCTGGAGTATGCCTTTAAAGCAGAGTATGAAGCATTGCTTGCAAGACTTGAAGCTTTGATGGAATTAGGGGAAACCAGAGTCGAAATCAAAGGAGACTCCGAGTTAGTGATAAAGCAACTGACGAAAGAATATAAATGTATAAAGGAAAATCTGATTATGTATTTCGTCATGACAAATAGGCTGCTAAAAAAATTCGAATATGTGGATTTAAATCATGTCTCTAGGATAAAAAATCAAGAGGCAAATGATTTGGCACAATTAGCTTCAGGATACAAGGTGTCGAAGGAAAGGTTGGAAGAATTGATTCAAGTTAGAGGAAAAGCAATGACCACCAGGTTATCTCCAACTGATTTAGAAAACACACAATTAGGCTTCGCCAACCAAGAGGAATTTGAAGTGTTGAATATAGATGCTCTAACAGATACGGATTGGAGAAGTCCAATTGTTAATTACCTTAAAGACCCTTCGAAAGATACAGAAAGAAAGATTAAGTATAGAGCTTTGTCTTATTTCTTGATGGGGAACGAATTATTCAAGAAAACTCCTGAAGGAATTTTGTTGAAATGTCTAGGCGAAACTAAAGCTTATTTAGCATTATCTAGTGTACATAGTGGAACCTGTGGAGCCCATCAAGCTGGACACAAAGTGAAAAGGTTGCTATTTCGTTACGGGATGTATTGGCCCACTATGTTAAAAGACTTCATAGACTTTGCCAAAGGTTGCCAAGAATGTCAGATGCACGCAAGTATCCAACATTCACCTGCAAATGAGTTGAGTTCGATCATCAAGCCATGACCTTTTAGAGGATGGGCATTAGACTTAATTGGAGAAATTTGACCTACTTTACCCAAGGGCCAAAGATATATTTTGGTGGGAATAGATTATTTTACAAAATAGGTTGAAGCAGCACCTTTAGTAAATGTAGACCAAGAGGTTGTGATTGAATTCATCCAAAAGAAAATACTCTACATATTTGGAATCCCGAAAAGCATAACAACAGATCAAGGCTAATTTTTTACTGGTCGAAAGATGTAGGAATTTGCAAAAGAAATGGGGTTTAAGTTGCTAACCTCTACGCCTTATTATGCCCAAGTAAATGGTCAGGTCGAAGCTGCATATAAGGTGATTATTGGTTTAATAAAGAAACATGTGGTAAGAAAACCTAAAAATTGGCACAAGACCCTAGATCAAGCACTGTGGGCTTGTAGAACATCACCTAAATAAGCAACCAACACTACACCTTTTCAACTCACATTTGGACATGATGCAGTATTACCAGTCGAGATCTATTTGCAGTCAGTTAGAATTCAAAAACAAGAAGAGATCCCTCCAAATGTGTATTGGGAGATGATGATGAACGAATTGGTGGATCTAGACGAAGAAAGGTTGCATGCTTTAGAGATGATAAAGAGACAAAAGGAAAGGGTGGACAAAGCATATAACAAAAAGGTGAAAGGTAAAATTTTAGTTATAAATGATTTAGTTTGGAAAGTTATTTTACCTATAGATCGAAAGAATCAAGCCTTAGGTAAATGGTACCCACATTGGGAAGGCCCTTTTCGAATTTTAAAAGTATTTTTAAACAATGCCAATGAAATAGAAGAATTGGTAGAGGATCGAAGGATCCTTAAAGTAAATGGGAAGTACTTGAAAAAATATAAACCATTCATACAAGAAATTAAAATAATGGCAAAGTAACATTAAAGGAGCATATTAAAACGAAAATGGTATAAGTATGAACGCCAAAATGACAATATTCTGATAGTACAAAACAAAATTTAGAAAGTAAATATCCAGAAGCATTACAAAGAAAAGTACAACGCAGGTCAGAGTCTGCGAAATAAAAAAACCAAAAGATATGTTGGAGCAATCACATATCAAAGTCAGCTGGAAGAGAAGCTTTCATCTGGGCATATTGAGAAGTAGACACAGCTAAGCGACGTTCGATCAGGGTTTGTGTCTCTTTAACTCTTCGATTTTTGGCTCCAATTGTTGGGCCTTCTCGATGTGTTGGATACCCATTTGGACTTCTTCGTCTATCTCCTGTCGGTCAGGCTTTCAGATCTCGCCCTAACGATCCTCTGCAACCCATATCTTTCCTTTTGGTCGATTGATCTCTTCCTTCCAAGATTTGATATTATCTTCACAGGCTTTATACTCCGTTTGGTACTTCGAATGTTCAAGCTCCATAGCTTCGACCTTGTTAGTTGATTCACTGGAAGCATTCCATGTTGAAGTTTGGGCACTCACTTTTGCATTTAGCTTCTGAGAAACCTCGTGCCTTCGCAGGTGATCTGATTGGAGCTGGTCAAGTAAGAAGCCCAGTGAGATTAATACCTGTGAAACCTCTTCAGAGATGTTGAGCAAATCTACTTTTTTAGCAAGCTCTTCAGGCCAAAGCAAATGGTGGCATCCTTTCATATCGCCTGAACCAAGTCAACATCAAAGAATTTTTCTTCTATCTGGCGAAGAAGACTCTGGCCAGGTGATTCTGCAATTTTTCCACCAGAAACTGTCGAAGACACCCCACCCTTGCTAGACGAACTACTCCTCGCACTCATCACAGCTTTGAGAAAACCAGTAGGATTTGTAGCCTTGAGAGTTTCCAACTCAGCTGGAGAAGATAATGGAGGAGTATTGGTCGAAACAGTTGCATGTATGGTGACTTTCCAAAAGGGTTGTCTTGTTCCTTTTTAGATTCGATTTGGCTAGAAGCTCCATCTTTAGTTTCGTTTCCATCCCTAGGATCAGCTTCGTCGCTCTCTGCAGACTGTTCGTCTCCCTCCTCAATATTGGATAACTGAGGGTTATCCTCCATGTCGATGTCTTGATCAATATGGGGAATTTCTGGGGATGAATCATTTGAAAGATCGTCTTTGACTTGCTCAATGTTTTGCACAATTTTCGGAGCACCATCACTTTAAGTTTCTGAAGTGAGAAGAGGATTGGCTTGTGAAGTCTGTTTTGGAGAAACTGCAAGAATCATCAAATCCTCAATCAGATCTTTCGAAGAAAAAACCTTATTTAATAAAGCAGATAGACATAAGAGTTGTGGATTTCGACGATGGGGGTGTTCCCAGCAGGCTTTTGAAGCTGTTCGTCAGATGATTTTTGACCACTCGAAGCTGTGGGCTTCGAAGTCCCAAACTCTTTCTCATGGACCAAAGAAGTAGTGGCTCTTTGCCTTTTCTTGGTCACCAATTTGGTGTGAGGAGGAGACCTATCCTCACCGCCCGATTCAATCGTGATGCTTTCAGGGGCACCTTTCCTCTTTTTTGGGGTTGGTGGTGGTTTTCGAGTATTCTGAAAAGAAATGTGTTAGAATTACGTAAAAAATCGAAAGTTTTGCAAACCAAAAAGGAAACGTTAATTACCACAGGTTTTGGTTTGCTGGTCTTGCT
Source organism: Vicia villosa (assembly GCF_029867415.1). Classification (NCBI taxonomy): domain Eukaryota; kingdom Viridiplantae; phylum Streptophyta; class Magnoliopsida; order Fabales; family Fabaceae; genus Vicia; species Vicia villosa. The sequence continues at coordinate 96,858 of NW_026706353.1, read as the reverse complement.
AGAGTCTTCGCTATTCTTTTTGTCCTTCGAAGGAACGACAAGCTTACGAGTGTTGGCAGCAGGTTCCTTGATGTTATGCTTTTGACTAAGAGTTGTAATCAAGGCAAGACGAGTTAATATAAAGGCAGAAAAGGAAGAAATAAAAGTATCAATCGATATGTTTCTTCAGTTCCAAACCTTCGGGTATTGGAGTTAGAACAAGAATGTGTTCTAGGCCAATATGAAGATGCCCTTTGAAATTGCCCAAGGTATGCTTAGTCGGAACCACTCGTTTGGCACGTTGTTTGGATTCTTCGCAAAGAATTTTTGGGACATTCCCACAAACAAACCAGTCTGGAAAAGGAGGACTTAAAGCCACACCAAAATCAGCACTGAGTAACGGAGGGAATTTTGGAGGATACATTTTGAAAGTCGTCTCATAACGTTGTTCATGACGAACGCATGAAGGTAATTTCAATTTGTCCAGTTTTTAAGAAAACTTTTCGCGTAAAGTAATTGTTGCCTCACTAACGGTCCGATTAAGATCACTGGGCCTATAGGTAGTTTCAAAGAATTTTTGGAACGCTTGTATTTCTTTAATATTTGACAAAGTACCTTTCTGGAAACGCTCTTGCGTAGAAGTAAAAGCCTCAATCAGTTCGCGCAAAACACCAGCAATATCGAAGATTTGTTGGTTGTAGTAGTCAGCCCACCATTTGTGAAATTCCATGGTGGTATAAAATGTAGGTTCGAAAGAGATGGGAGTAAGGGAGGTGACGCCAATATATCTGGCAGTTTTTGATTCGAAGCTCTCTTCGATCGAATACATGGTGTGCAAACACATATGACTTTTTTTGTCATACAAACATTTGGGTTTAAGTTGAACAAGCCCAAACTATCTCGAAACGTGATTGGGTTGGTAGCTAAGAAGGCCATAGTGACTATTCGTTATTCGCAGTCGATGGTACAACATTTTAGGAGTTAAAAAGGCCTCCCAAATGGCCATTGATTCAGCATGTTGATCTGGAGAAGAAGCAGAAAATTCTCGTGTAAACCATTCAGGGCCCACTTTCCTTTTGACAAATGGAGCCATTGAAGGGCTAAAATAATAAAGTCGAGCAAACATCATTATATAGGCTCGAAATGCCTCTGGGAGTTGACCTCTGTAACTCGGTGAACTGACTTTTATTTTTATAAGCAACTATGTTGCGGTGAGAATGAGTCGCCACCGACTTTTATTTTGTCCAATTTTGGGAAAGGTAAAAAGTACAGAAAAGACCTTTTAAAAAGAAAACGGGCTCGGGGGGTAAGTTATGAAAAGGGAAGGTGTAAGCACCCTTTTCATCCGTAGTTATCTACGGGCTCTTAGTTTGCTTAGCTCATGTTTGTTTGAAATACTTGATTTGTTTGAAAGAGTTTTTCTTTTTGAATAAAAGGACTTTAGCTTAAAAGCGTAGCCTTTGTTTTTGAAAGGAGTGTGAAAATAGTTTTTGTATTTGAGCAAGCAATCTAAGAGCACTACCCTAATAGTTGGTCTTTTCCTATGCTTTTTAAAGTTCCTAGGACGATCCATACTATATAGAAGTAGGTAGTCCTTGTTTATATTGGACGTGTTCGGGACAATCGAAGGGTCATCGGATGGTCATAGAGGGCAACATGTAAGGACGTCTTAGCATTCGAAGGGACGGTCATCGTTTTATCGCAGGCAACTCGAAGGGACTATGATGACGTTAATCGGAGGCAACCTTGCTAAGACATCCATACGTTCGAGGGACTTGACCATGTGTTCGAAGGCAACCAAGAGGGGCGTACCCTATAGGTGAGTGAGTGCGGGTGTGTTAGATTCAGTTATTTAATCTTGAGTTAGTTAGCTAGCGTTCAGTTATTAGTCTTGCCATACAATCCTATTTACTAACAGTTAAAATATTTACAGATATTTAGCGTGCGGAAAGGTAAAGATTCCTACGCTATTACATCGCTTCGGGGAGGGGATTACAAACTTAAATCAACGGGGATAAAAATTATTACAACCCCAAACAAAACTTAAAGCGGAAACGAAATATATACAAAATTAACAAATTATAAATGTCCATAGAAAAATAATCCATTTGCTTAAAGACGGTAGTACCTCGCATAAACAAACAAAAGTTAGTACGGATATAGGAAATGATTCATAGAATATTGATAAGATTATAAACAAATGATGATGAAAATTAACTAAGAATATAAAAGTGGAAAATTAAAATTAATGGCTTGTTTTTTGTATTAAATAAATAATAAAATAATGGTGCAAATGTTAAAAAGAACATAATAGAAAAAAGTAAAAATTACTATTCGGGCTAAACAAGTAGTAAATCATGGAGTGCTGGAAATAAGAGGTATTTGGGCTTAAACAGACAGGAAAATAGGGGTGTAATTAAAAGAGGGTGCTGGGCCCATGATTAATACAAGCCCATGTCAAAATAAACTCAGCCAAATTGGGGGAGGTGTCTCGTATGGTAACAGGTTATGATATAGTAAAACGGTTTGGGCCCTTAAACTCATTTAAGCCCACAATAAAATAAAATAAAATTGAAACCCTAAAGCTAAAGATAGTTCAAAACCGATCCAACCCTTTTTCCCCAAAATCTCAGTATTCACGTTCCTCTCATATCATCTGTTCCTTTTATCCCTTTCACAGCAATTGCAAAGAAACCACTTCTTTTCAAAGACACCATGGCTTCTTTCCTCTTGATTCTCTTAAACAAGAACAACATAGCAAACTTGATCATGAAAACTTTTAAAGAGCAGAGAAATTACAAGGGGCTTACTGATGGATCCGCGGAGATGATTGGCGAAGCTGTTGGTGCACGGATGAACGTCCGTCGGAGGTCGTCGGCTGTATGATGAACGGTGCAGATTTGCAACTGATGTTGCTCCGGTGTTGTCGCGGTAACTGCGGGGCGGTTTCACGGCTTGATCTGAGATACGAGCAGAGTCGAGGTTGTGTGCCGTTGGGTTTCGCTGCTGATTGGAGGTTGAGTTGTTCGCGTGGGGATCCGGAAGGTTGCAGCGGCGGTGATTTGCTGTTGTTGTGCGATTTGAGCCTGAAGTGGTAAGTGTATGCCGCTGATTTGTTCTATTGAAGTTGAGCGGCGGTTGTTCCGACGTGATGCTTCGAATGATGGGAGTGGTTCCAGCAAATTTGTGACGTTGTTTTTGGTCTCCTTCACTGTATAAACCTGTATCACAATATTTACAGTCTGAAGATGTTGTTAGTGTAAAACTGATCAATATCATAATTATGAATATCACTTACAGTGGAACTTCAATGAAAGAAAGAAAAAAAATTTATGAGTTTAATTGGAAAACTGTTTTGTTTAATGTTTTGGATTTATCGTTAAAAGAAAAGTAAGTCAATTAATGGTGTTGCTGTAATTTGGTCATGTGCAGGTTGAACTTATGAATTGATGTTATGGTGTTCGATTTTTACTATGGAAGTGTAAAAAAAAAAATGGTAAACAAAAGTTACTGTTAGCAAATTATATACATAGAACATGGTATGAGATAAAATAAAACATAAAAGGGGTAGAACATGGTATGAGATAAAATAAATAAAAAAAAGGGTGGAATTGCATCGTGTAAGAGTAGTATAAATAAAATAGGATTCCTAAAAAAAACAAAACAAACTAATCATCAAATGACATTATCTCATAATAAAAATAAGGATGATTATAAGAATTTGCTGGATTAGCGAATGATGAAAGTGGTTAATGTGTAATATACACTTAAACGTTAATTAGTATCATACGATCATCATATAAATAAAAAGACGAAATTGAAAATAAAACGGCGAGGGGGCCTCATATAAAAATCATCGGCCAAAGAATATTGTAAAATTATTTTTAAAAAAGGGGCCTCAGGTGTCATCATTGGCCAAAACAAAAAGGGTTTTAAAAAACCTTATGAAAAGATTAGTAAAATTGTGAAGACTGTAGTGTAGAAATAGTCAGTGATTGTTGATTAGAAAATTGTTAGTGAATTGTTGATTTGAAAAAAGTTTAGAAAAACGGTGATTGAAAGAGAATGAGAATTGTTGGTTGAGGAGATTAGGATTAGAAAATTGTTAGTGATGATTGTTAGTGTGGAGGGCTCTATTTATAGAGTGGAATTAGGTTAAAACCTATCCTAAAAAGGAAACGATCCAACCCAAAGGCCCATGGATCTTTCTTGATGAACAAGATTAAGAAACCTGGACGTACTTGTGTCTAGGTGCGTCCTGGTGCAAAAAAAGATAAAAAATAGTTAAAAAACAAGGAAATGCACCAAGCGGGAATTGAACTCGTAACCTTTTACTTGCAACTCTTACTTCTTAACCAAGAGAGCTATGTTATTTATTTGAAATAAAAAGCCAATTGAAAGTATGTGAAGCATTGGTCAACATTTTTCTATTTATTAAAATATAACAATTTAATAGTAAACTATTATATTTTAAAATAGACTTTAAATCGAATATTTATAGAATTCAGGGTGTCAAAGTAAATGAACCCAATATTTTATAAAATCCAATTTTTTAAAATAGTTTTTGAATTTTTGAAAGTGTGGGCAAATTTTGGGGTATGACAGCTGCCCCTGTTCAATCTTCTTAAACCTGAAGAGGTAGATTGGCGTATTCGCCAATCGTGTTCTGAAGGTGGAAGAGGATTGAACACTAGAAGACCACAAAATTTGCACTCGCAGGTGCAAGCAGAAGTGCTTTTTGGAGATGGGCTTAGAGATGCCATCCGGGTGTTTGTCTAAAGCATATGCTTTTCAGACTACATTGATTGTATCTGAAGGAGAGATGATGTAATGTCTTATAGAAGACTACCTGAAGAGGTTCCTGAATAGGGTAGATCATTGACTGATGTAAAGGAAATTAGGCTTTGGACAAAGCTCGGGAAGAATTGTCTTAGAGAAGACTGGATAAAAACTCCTTGAAAGGGGCAAGAGATGTATTAGAAAAGATTGGATAAATGTGTTAAAGAAGATTACCTAAAAAATGTGGAGATATGTCTTAGGAAAGACTACCTAGAAAGGTTCCTAGAAAGGATGATAAATGTCTTAGAAAAGACTACCTAGAAATGTTGATAACCGTCTTAGAAAAGAATACCTAGAAAGGTTGGTAAATGTCTTAGAAAAGACTACCTAGAAAGGTATATAACCGTCTTAGAAAAGACTACCTAGAAAGGCTGATAAACGTCTTAGAAAATACTACCTAGAAAGGTTGATAAATGTCTTAGAAAAGACTACCTAGAAAGGCTGATAAACGTCTTAGAAAAGACTACCTAGAAAGGCTGATAAATGTCTTAGAAAAGACTACCTAGAAAGGTTGATAAACGTCTTAGAAAAGACTACCTAGAAAGGTTGATAAACGTCTTAGAAAAGACTACCTAGAAAGGTTGATAAACGTCTTAGAAAATACTACCTAGAAAGGTTGATAAACGTCTTAGAAAAGACTACCTAGAAAGGTTGATAAACGTCTTAGAAAAGACTACCTAGAAAGGTTTGATAAACGTCTTAGAAAAGACTACCTAGAAAGGTTGATAAACGTCTTAGAAAAGACTACCTAGAAAGGTTTGATAAACGTCTTAGAAAAGACTACCTAGAAAGGTTCCTATAAAGGATGAGAAGTTCTTAAATTGTTTCTGAATTATCTTTGGGGAAAGACTTGGAATGAAGCAGTAGAATTGTATTTGTCTTGAATGAGTGTTAGGATTGAATCGTTGATACGATCGTCTTTGCACTGTACTTGGATGATAATGTTCTTTTGATTGTGAAATGACCTGAAAAGGCGAAATTAGTTTTATGCAATGTCATGATGCATGTATTGTGTAATGAGGTTCTCAAAATAAACAAGAATGTTGCCCTAACTTGTGTTATCATGAGCAACATGCCCCTGTATCATGAACTTAGGAATCATGCCCCTGATTGATCAGGGTTGGAGGTAATTTCAATTATGCTTGGGCAAATGCCCCTGATTGCCCAACGCTTCTGAGAGATTCTTCGAATCTTGACCTGATTGCCCCAGATATCTGAGCGCTTACTCAACGGAGTATTTCGACTGCTTTTGTGCCCCTGAGGGTGATTATAATTTGAGATGTTCATGCTCGAACTCAATGGAGTTCTGAAGACAACTTGTCCCTTGAGAGAATTAAACTTTTCATCTGCAGCTCATGATGGAAGCTTTCCTGGTGTCAAGTACTTGTTCATATGCAAAGAATGTTTAGTATGAGAAATATAATTCTAATGCAAAGTTCATGTTTGTCTTGAAGATTTTAAAAAAGATTTTTTTTGAAAGGATGTCAAACATCGATTTTTGTGAAAAGTGGTGTGATACCAACTCAAACGTTTTAGCAAAACTCCTAGGAGTCGGTTTACCGTATTCTCGTTACAGTATGCTTTCGAATTAACCCTGCTTCAATTAGGACTTTTGAGGGTTGTAACGTGGCCAGGTTCATGTTTTTAGAAAAAAGATATATAGGCTCAAAATTTTATTGGTGCCCACCCCCTTCGTGATGTTCTCCAACCTAAGTTCAGTTAACTCGATGCGAGCATTCATCCTTCAAGAGGAGCTTGAGACGATTGAGGAATCGATGAAGTGTTTGGACATGTCAACCATTTACCTTTTATTCATGGTGTCTGATCACACGATCTTGTTCTTTGAATTTATTGTCACACGACCTCGTCCTTTTGCTAAGGATCTTTTTTGTTTCATGTTCCTTAACTTTTGCCTGGATAAATTCTTTTGAATTTTGATGTCCAGCGGGATGCCCTAATTTTTGCCTAAGTCACTTGTTTTCAAGTTGTTGACTTAGCAGGTCTTTTTTCTTCTTTTTTTTTGATTCATTTTTTCCATTTTTTGAACAAGTTGTATGATCCTGGGACGTCTTCGATTCGTTGGAAAGATCGTGACTACCCCATTTCTTGGTCGACGAGGGATAACCGTTGTTGTATCGTCATATTTTGACCTTCTATTGCGAGGGATAACCATTTCGTTTTTTACTGTCCTCAACCTTTTGAAGGATAACCATTGTTGTATCCTTAGATGTGCACTTCTGATGAATTTTGAACGCTCGATCAGATTAACTGAACACTACCCTGCCCCTAGGTTAAATGTGAGGTTTTTTTCGTATCGAAAAGAAACTCCTACTTCAAGGCTCAAAGGGGTTGACAAGGGATTAACTTCCTTATATCTCCAGTGTTTGGGGATTTGAAACAATGCCTGTACATCATCAACAGGGTTTTACTCGAAAGCACACCAACTGAGGTTATCGGTATTATGTATTCGTCATTCTCCCTTCAGAGTTATCATGCTTTATCGCCGAGAGTTTGGCATCACTAGCATAGAAAAACATGTTAGAGCGAGAGCGAATGGAATTTTTTTTTTCATTTTTTTTTTAAGACAAACATATTCAATGCATTACTATTATAGTTCAAAAACAAACAAGTATTGCATATAAACAGTATTGAACAAAAACAAGAAAGATTACGCATGAAAATGCATGACGAATTTCGAATTGCCAATGTTGAGGAGATTCTCTCTGTATGGACTTATTGCTTCAGAAGATCCATTGAGTCAGATGAGAACTTCAAATCTGGCTTTAAGGTATGAATGTGATAACCTTTGCATCAATTAGGTCTTGAATCTTGTTTTTGAATGGTTGACAATCATCAATCGACTGACCAAGTGCCCCCAGAGTAGGAAACAAATCGAGCGTTAGTGTATGAACCTGCAGGACACTTTAGATTACTTCCAGGAAGATACCGACGAAGCCACACAGGAGTTGTAAGCATCCAGATTCAGGGATAGTAAGAATAAAATAGTAAGAAGATGAGAAGGTTGTCCTTTGGAAACTTTGGTTGCAGCTTCTTCTGAAGAGCTTTGACTTTCATCTTTGAACGCCTTTCCATATGAGTCAAACTCACCATATCAGGTGGGTCATAGCCTCTGATTCGGGACACTTGTACTTCTGATTTGAAGGTATATGGCTAGAGGAAAATAAATCCTTTTGCCCCTTGACAGGAACTGTGTCTCTAAACTGGAAGACATATGGCCAGAGGAAAATAAACCCTCTTGCCCCTTGATAGGAATTCAACCCTTGATAAGAGCACCTGAAATTGTGCGCCCTAAATACTTGAGATCCTTGAAAAAGGTTAGTTAGGTGATGAGGACGAGTAGGTCCTACAAAGAGTTCAAGTTGTTAGAGTACACACAAATCCTGCAAGGAAACCAAACGGTTAGGGTATAAACAAATCCTGCAAGGAAACCAAATGGTTAGATAATGAATACAAACAAGTCACACAAGTAGCCTTAGGTTTAAAGGCTTGCATGAAGTTCAAAGGTAAGTACCCTCCCCACTGAAGTTTAGTTGGCTCAACCTGTCCTAGATAAAGATCGGGTTCTAGGGAGCTCATATCATTGACCTTTCTCGAAGGCGCTTATCTCAGTTCGGCAATCGAATCACCAACCGAGAAGGTCCCGAAAGTCCAGTCCATATGAGTGTAGCTTCGAGTATCAACCAACTTCAGTCGGAACCAAAGCCAGCCATCTCGCTACTTTCTAAAAGGCCAAAGTTTAGTTCAACTAAGGTTCTAGGGGCGAATTAGTGCTTAATGACACCACGCGGTAGCCAAGCATTTCCTCAGGTCGGATCCCAAGGAACACCAGGACAAACCAATGTGTCACACTAATGATGGCCACCATATCAACCACATCAGTATACGCTGTGCAGTCTCCTTGGTCTCATGCCATTTACCTAAGGTACTCAGATCCGGGTTAGGATCTTTCACATAAGAATAATCCCAAACAAACCCTTAAAAGTAAAGCACACAAAACAAACAAATATTAATGATCTAAGCTCTAAGGTAACCCCTCTTTTTATTTAATCCCCAGCAGAGTCGCCAGTTCTGTAACTCGGTGAACTGACTTTTATTTTTATAAGCAACTATGTTGCGGTGAGCATGAGTCGCCACCGACTTTTATTTTGTCCAATTTTGGGAAAGGTAAAAAGTACAGAAAAGACCTTTTAAAAAGAAAACGGGCTCGGGGGGTAAGTTATGAAAAGGGAAGGTGTAAGCACCCTTTTCATCCGTAGTTATCTACGGGCTCTTAGTTTGCTTAGCTCATGTTTGTTTGAAATACTTGATTTGTTTGAAAGAGTTTTTCTTTTTGAATAAAAGGACTTTAGCTTAAAAGCGTAGCCTTTGTTTTTGAAAGGAGTGTGAAAATAGTTTTTGTATTTGAGCAAGCAATCTAAGAGCACTACCCTAATAGTTGGTCTTTTCCTATGCTTTTTAAAGTTCCTAGGACGATCCATACTATATAGAAGTAGGTAGTCCTTGTTTATATTGGACGTGTTCGGGACAATCGAAGGGTCATCGGATGGTCATAGAGGGCAACATGTAAGGACGTCTTAGCATTCGAAGGGACGGTCATCGTTTTATCGCAGGCAACTCGAAGGGACTATGATGACGTTAATCGGAGGCAACCTTGCTAAGACATCCATACGTTCGAGGGACTTGACCATGTGTTCGAAGGCAACCAAGAGGGGCGTACCCTATAGGTGAGTGAGTGCGGGTGTGTTAGATTCAGTTATTTAATCTTGAGTTAGTTAGCTAGCGTTCAGTTATTAGTCTTGCCATACAATCCTATTTACTAACAGTTAAAATATTTACAGATATTTAGCGTGCGGAAAGGTAAAGATTCCTACGCTATTACATCGCTTCGGGGAGGGGATTACAAACTTAAATCAACGGGGATAAAAATTATTACAACCCCAAACAAAACTTAAAGCGGAAACGAAATATATACAAAATTAACAAATTATAAATGTCCATAGAAAAATAATCCATTTGCTTAAAGACGGTAGTACCTCGCATAAACAAACAAAAGTTAGTACGGATATAGGAAATGATTCATAGAATATTGATAAGATTATAAACAAATGATGATGAAAATTAACTAAGAATATAAAAGTGGAAAATTAAAATTAATGGCTTGTTTTTTGTATTAAATAAATAATAAAATAATGGTGCAAATGTTAAAAAGAACATAATAGAAAAAAGTAAAAATTACTATTCGGGCTAAACAAGTAGTAAATCATGGAGTGCTGGAAATAAGAGGTATTTGGGCTTAAACAGACAGGAAAATAGGGGTGTAATTAAAAGAGGGTGCTGGGCCCATGATTAATACAAGCCCATGTCAAAATAAACTCAGCCAAATTGGGGGAGGTGTCTCGTATGGTAACAGGTTATGATATAGTAAAACGGTTTGGGCCCTTAAACTCATTTAAGCCCACAATAAAATAAAATAAAATTGAAACCCTAAAGCTAAAGATAGTTCAAAACCGATCCAACCCTTTTTCCCCAAAATCTCAGTATTCACGTTCCTCTCATATCATCTGTTCCTTTTATCCCTTTCACAGCAATTGCAAAGAAACCACTTCTTTTCAAAGACACCATGGCTTCTTTCCTCTTGATTCTCTTAAACAAGAACAACATAGCAAACTTGATCATGAAAACTTTTAAAGAGCAGAGAAATTACAAGGGGCTTACCGATGGATCCGCGGAGATGATTGGCGAAGCTGTTGGTGCACGGATGAACGTCCGTCGGAGGTCGTCGGCTGTATGATGAACGGTGCAGATTTGCAACTGATGTTGCTCCGGTGTTGTCGCGGTAACTGCGGGGCGGTTTCACGGCTTGATCTGAGATACGAGCAGAGTCGAGGTTGTGTGCCGTTGGGTTTCGCTGCTGATTGGAGGTTGAGTTGTTCGCGTGGGGATCCGGAAGGTTGCAGCGGCGGTGATTTGCTGTTGTTGTGCGATTTGAGCCTGAAGTGGTAAGTGTATGCCGCTGATTTGTTCTATTGAAGTTGAGCGGCGGTTGTTCCGACGTGATGCTTCGAATGATGGGAGTGGTTCCAGCAAATTTGTGACGTTGTTTTTGGTCTCCTTCACTGTATAAACCTGTATCACAATATTTACAGTCTGAAGATGTTGTTAGTGTAAAACTGATCAATATCATAATTATGAATATCACTTACAGTGGAACTTCAATGAAAGAAAGAAAAAAAATTTATGAGTTTAATTGGAAAACTGTTTTGTTTAATGTTTTGGATTTATCGTTAAAAGAAAAGTAAGTCAATTAATGGTGTTGCTGTAATTTGGTCATGTGCAGGTTGAACTTATGAATTGATGTTATGGTGTTCGATTTTTACTATGGAAGTGTAAAAAAAAAATGGTAAACAAAAGTTACTGTTAGCAAATTATATACATAGAACATGGTATGAGATAAAATAAAACATAAAAGGGGTAGAACATGGTATGAGATAAAATAAATAAAAAAAAGGGTGGAATTGCATCGTGTAAGAGTAGTATAAATAAAATAGGATTCCTAAAAAAAACAAAACAAACTAATCATCAAATGACATTATCTCATAATAAAAATAAGGATGATTATAAGAATTTGCTGGATTAGCGAATGATGAAAGTGGTTAATGTGTAATATACACTTAAACGTTAATTAGTATCATACGATCATCATATAAATAAAAAGACGAAATTGAAAATAAAACGGCGAGGGGGCCTCATATAAAAATCATCGGCCAAAGAATATTGTAAAATTATTTTTAAAAAAGGGGCCTCAGGTGTCATCATTGGCCAAAACAAAAAGGGTTTTAAAAAACCTTATGAAAAGATTAGTAAAATTGTGAAGACTGTAGTGTAGAAATAGTCAGTGATTGTTGATTAGAAAATTGTTAGTGAATTGTTGATTTGAAAAAAGTTTAGAAAAACGGTGATTGAAAGAGAATGAGAATTGTTGGTTGAGGAGATTAGGATTAGAAAATTGTTAGTGATGATTGTTAGTGTGGAGGGCTCTATTTATAGAGTGGAATTAGGTTAAAACCTATCCTAAAAAGGAAACGATCCAACCCAAAGGCCCATGGATCTTTCTTGATGAACAAGATTAAGAAACCTGGACGTACTTGTGTCTAGGTGCGTCCTGGTGCAAAAAAAGATAAAAAATAGTTAAAAAACAAGGAAATGCACCAAGCGGGAATTGAACTCGTAACCTTTTACTTGCAACTCTTACTTCTTAACCAAGAGAGCTATGTTATTTATTTGAAATAAAAAGCCAATTGAAAGTATGTGAAGCATTGGTCAACATTTTTCTATTTATTAAAATATAACAATTTAATAGTAAACTATTATATTTTAAAATAGACTTTAAATCGAATATTTATAGAATTCAGGGTGTCAAAGTAAATGAACCCAATATTTTATAAAATCCAATTTTTTAAAATAGTTTTTGAATTTTTGAAAGTGTGGGCAAATTTTGGGGTATGACAACCTCCTTCTTCTTTGGGGAGTTAAGTAGGCTAGCCTCATCCCTTCGGCCGTCCAGTTCTTGACAGATGTGTCATCTTCGTCAACTAATCCCTTCTTTGGGAGGACAGCTTCGAAGGTTGCATTGAGCCACAGTTGTAGTAACCAAAAGGGCCTAGCAAAAAGCAGAGAAGTCCCAGCCTCATATGCTCTCAAGAAATCAACAGATTCACCCAGGCACTAGTAAAGGTACCCTAGAATCATTTGGCTCAGATTCAGCTTCATGCCAGCATTAAGTTGATTGGCCATTCAGAGATACCTTTTCGCCACTTGCAGAGACCTCGAGCAGAAAACGCATCTCGACAGCCAAAGTGCCAAGTAGGCAATGTGCTCTTCGTTAGAGACTTTGTCACTATCCTTGATATGATGTTTTGTTATGAAAGTGGTGCAGGTGGCTTTATTTTCGCCAAACTTAATGGTGTCAGTATCCATGTAGTTAGGATCGAAATCTACTCTCGTTGGTCGAAGCCCTGTGATAGCAGCTATGTCGAAGAGGGTAGGGGTAACCATCCCACATGGGAGATGAAAAGTGTTGTGAGATGCGTCCCAAAAATATAAAGACGCTACCAACATATTTTGGTTATACTCTAACCCAGTTTTCGAAAACTGGACCAAGTCATAAATCCCTAATTCCTTCCAGAAGGGGGCTTTCTTTGATTCGACCTTAGCTAACCAGGCGTAGTAAGATTCAGGATCTTTTGCTAGAGGGATAGACCTAAATACCCTAAGTGTATTAGTCATTTACTCTAACCTAATGGTCTCTTGGGCTATAGAAGTCCTAGTCGAAGAACCTGCAGCATCTGTGTTCTCAACAAAGAGCAGTTTACCCTTATCATCTAATTTATTCTTACTAACTAGGGGCCTAGTTTTATAGTAAGCAGGGAAAAAGTTAGCATGTAAATGAGCATCAGGACCAAGCAGTAGACCCATGAATGCATGATTCTTACCAGAAATTTTGTAAGGGATTATTACCTGAGAAGCATAAATGGTGTGTCTTTCCTCCAGGTAAGGTTCTGGTATGTACTCTTGATTCCCAACAAGTACTGGATGTTAAAGCTCTAGAACAGGTTGAGAAGCTTCCGTGATTTGCGTTTGCTGGGCATGTTCAGTTGAGGAAGCCATTGATGAAGAAAGTTTGTTTGAAGAAGATGAAGAAAGGTTTGAAGAGGTTTAGTGTTCTTCAGAAAGTAAACAAAGGGTGTGATTGCAAAAGAAATGGAAAAATTACACAAGTAACTGAACTTACTATTTATAGGTTTAGGAAAATAGCCCTTTCAAATTTCTAATTAATTTATTAATGGAGTTAGTGGGGCACGTGTCTGGAGACGATTGGTTCGCCAGGCGGTTTCGCAGTTAATGGCCTCACCTCTAGTTCCTAAGAGTAATGATCAGACGTAATGGCGCATGGTTTTGAGAAGACGTTTTGAAAGAAAGGTCATAATGACTATGACGTCATTCAGAATCTTGGAATTCAAGGGTCTTGAGAGGTCAAAATCTAAAGTATCTAAAAATGTCTATTTCTACTTATCTTTCGAAACAGGCATTTATTGGGAGCAATTTGTTAGCTGGAGATTTCGACATAATGTTTGCGTTCTTCGAATACATATGTCTCGAAGAAAGAATGGATTTAAAAGGCTATTTTTTTAAAGTTACTATATGTCTGAAGTATTTTCTAGGTCGAGGTAGGATGTAAATGGATTCTCTTCGAAGTCCAAAGAGTAAAAGACTTAGGATATTCTGACATATTATTCGCAAAGACACGTTGCTTCGCGTCGAAGAGTTTCGAGCGGGAGGATTTGAATTTCAAAGTGTTTCGTTTGAATCAAGGAGGACGCGTGGAACTCCAGGAATTCGAAGCGCATGCAAACAAGCAACGTGGCATCTCATTAGATTAGGACCGTTAGGGTCGAATTAGTATAAATAAGAGTCTTAGTGGTATGATCCAAATGTGTTCATTTTGTACAAATTACTCATAGATTACTCAAGTACCAAGCGTAAGAGAAAGAGTTTTCGCTGAGAAATGTACGTGTAACACCATTATATTTTCAATATTTATCCTTTGTTTTATAAACATAAGCCATTTAAATAGCTTTACATTTCCCGTCGAATTATTTACGTTTACAGTCCAAACATTTTGAATTACTTTCTGCAATCTCTTTTGTTGCATTGTATTTTACATTGTCTTTTTTACATAAAGTCTTAGATTATAGCATTTCTTGTAGAAGTAAAACTCAGAAATATGACTTCAATTATCATGATAGACATTTTTCGACACATGTCCTAGGATCAATCTAGTCGATCCTGCGATTAACCAAAGTATACTTAATAATTTGGAGGACTAGCGGTTGTTTACCGGAAATCACCGTAAATAACTACATGAACGGGGACTAGGTCTTTCATACCGCTATTGGTTTAGAAATAGGATAGAATTCTCCAAGCAAGTGGAGAAGGTATTAGAGTTAGCCACAAACCTACCAAGATATCATTTTCCATGCAAAGAAAATGTTTTTGTTTCTTCCACATCCTCCTCCAGTTATGTTGATGAACTAGAAAAAAATTACATTATTCTTAGAAATCAAGATCGTTTGTAGCATGTTTACCCCTAAGTCTCGACCTACCACTAAGAGAAACAAATCTCAAAGAAAGAACTAGGATTGCTAGGGAGGACCACTAGTCACCATAACCACTTAAAAATCCTATCACTGATGAAGCTACCTCATGTGTTACTAAAAGATGAGAAACTGATTAAACCAGCTGCTACATCTTACACACAAGACAGTAAATTCCATATGGGTCAACTATAGTCCTACGTTTATATAGTAGGGATTTTATCATGCAAAAGATGTTAAGAAAAAATCACCACTTTAAAAGGGGTCAAACTAGCTAACAGAAATAATAGAAATGATCAACTCCTCAAAGGTGGAGGAAGCAGTCATAGTATTAGGTAGATTCATGATCAGTGCATTTTAATGCATGATCCTTTATGTTTGTACTTAGGCGTTTCTATGGTTTCATTTGCTTACTTTTATCTTTTATAATGTTTTTATATTTGAGTTTATTTTTATTGTTATTTGATTTTCGCATTTAATTTTCAGCTTTAGCGGTCTGCACTATAACGATCATAACTGAAGCTCCCAGAATCCGACTGACGCATTCTAAAAATCGTCGGAAATCTAAGAGAAAGAGCAACAACTTTCATGTTGGAGTCAAAGGAAGATTCGGAGTGCATCATTTCCAGAATTTTGTTTGAAGTTTCAGCATTAGATATAACAATGTAATCAAAACAAGCAAACATCCCCCGAGTGCTACGTATCAGAGCATAGACACACCGACTCGAGCTATAAGGTAATCAGCTACACCTCGTCGTTACCTGCACGTTACCAACAAAGGGTAACATTCAAACAGAAGGGGTGAGATATCAAACAGTATAAAGGAACGTATGATAATATTCAAAGCAAGGAAAAGATCATACATGATTCACCACTTCTCAATACATAACATCTTATAACATTTTTCATCACAAAACAACTTTAAAATGGAAAGAATGTTATTAATTAATTACGACAACATATTCAAATTCACAATTATGATGTCATCACGTCACAACAAACATCTCATCATTTCAACAACTTAAACACAATTCAAATGCAATTCTAATGTTACTCGACGTATGCAAATGCATGTGTTACCATTTAGATTAAAACTCCCACCGTCTAAAAATTACCATTGAGCACACTGTCTCTATTTGCCATTAAGGCCACCGTCGCTTTTGCCATTAACGCCACCGTCGCTTTATGCAATGGATGTGACTCAATGAATGTGACATCCACAAAAAACAACATACATCACACATCTCATCAACAATCAAACATCATCAATTAAATGTCGAAATTCAACAACAACAACAACAAAATAATCACCAATCATGGTAATGCATCACTTCACTATCACGTCGCTATATTGTATCATCATACACAATACTTCACTTCACAACAACAATCACAACACCAAACGATACAATTCAAGAAAAGGTTCAAAAAGGTTTCTAAATTTTTCAAGTCATATACATTAGAAAGAAATTGATTAGAGCTTCACGGAGGTTCAAACGGCGCTTAAAAAGGAGTTACGGATCAAAAGTTATGATCATTTGAATTTTCACAAAATAGGGCATTTTTGCCCGGCGGAAGGAATCCTTCGCCCGACGCTCCAAGGCAGTAGCGAGGCCACAAAAAAACCTCACTTGGCGCAAGCTCGCCCGGTGCTCGCCCGACTGATGACACCAAGACAACAAAATTCTGTGTGTTTTCTGTAACACCCGTATTTTTAAATTATTAGATAAATTGAATTTTAGTTAATTATTTAATTAAAATTTAGTTTATGAATATTTTTGAAAATAATGGAATAATGAATAAGAAGAGAATATTCAACTTTTGGGGTGTGAGGTGTAATTAGTGGGTGTATGGAGTAAAAAGCTCTACACTTAGTCCTAATTTTATTATTATTATTTTATTATTGAGAAAAATAGAAAAGAAAGGAGCAAGAGAAGAGTTGGGAGAAAAGATTTTATCGTAGAAGTGAGAAGAGCAAAGGAAGGAGAAAAAACCCCAAAGTTCAAGGATCAATTCAAGAACCTCCATCAAGGTAAGGGGAGACTTTTCATTTTAGTATCTCTTATGTGATCTTAAGTGATAGGTAGATTGATGTATGGTTTGGTTCAATTAAATATTGGAATTGTTAGGTTAGGGTGTTATAATTTGGGTTGAATTGATGAAATTTGCATGAACTATTGGTTAATAATGAGTTTAATTGATGTTGGATGGTGTATGATTGAATGTATGATGATTTTATGCTTGTATCTAATGTCTGGAACCGATTTGGGATGATGGATGTGTGAAATTGCAGGTCTGTCGCAGACCTGAGATTCTGAGAAATCGCACGTCCGCTAAGCGGAGCTAGGCTCTCTAAGCGGAGGCTGTGTGCGTCGTTCAGGCTCGCCAAGCAGATCTAGTTCGCTAAGCGGCGGTCCAAGGTAGTTCGCTACTGGAAATCGCGCTAGAGGGTCGCTCAGCGGACCCTGTTATACAAATTTTTTCCAAACTTTGAAAAATCATAACTTTTGAGCCGTGTATCATTTCTTAGTGCCGTTTTGGGCATTGTAAAAGTAATTAAATGTTTTATATGATGAACAAAGAATATGTGTAGTGTCCCGACTTTATATTTTTTTATAACTCGATTTAATTACTTGGTGAGAATTAAACATTGTGTGCATATGAAATAGGTGTGACAATGTATTTGATGTGGTGATGAATTGGCTGTGATTATTATTATGATTGTGATGAATGCATGGTTATTTGAATGATGTTGAAAACATGTACATACTTATTCGGTGATGTGATGTTGAGATGAGTTGTTCATCGTGATCGGTGATGTTTTTAAGTATGTTATGTGTGTTCATTCATTCATATGCATTCGGTGATGGATCCCGGTGATGTTTGGATCGATGGTGGACATAATTCCCATTGTGCGGAATTTGTGTCGGTGGGCCGTATCTCGATGAGACGTAGATGGGTCAGGTGGATTAATTCCATGATTTACTGGTACCACATGCATAGTGTCAGTTGTGTCATATGCATTTTGTCATAACATGATTGAATGGATTTTAGTGTTATGTGGTGTAATCTATTGTTGTATGAATTGATGAATAATAGTTATGAATCTGAATATGTATGATTGGGTGAACGATATATTATGATGCTTGTTGCTTATGAATTGCATAATATTTACTAACTGAGAATGAGACCCGCCCTTACATGTTGTTATTTTTAGATTGAGGATAGCGGCGTTACGACTTGGTGAGGATTGGCTCATGAGTCAGTGTGTCTAGTTTAGCATCAGGTTTCATGCTCTGATATTGTAACACTAGGGACGCGAGTTTTGATCGTTTATGTCTTATGACTTTATTGCTTTATTTTGAGTTTTGATGGATATAGTTTCGAAGGTGTTAGACTATTCCGTATAATTGTTTTTCCGCTGTGTTAACATGAGTTACTATGAATTATGATGAAACTCCTTAGTGTTTGCATGACCATGACTATGACTATGACGTATGATGTTTGTTTTAAAATTTGAAATTGTGACACCCTTATTCCATGTTACTCTAATATATTTATTTAAATTGCCGCGGGGTTTAGAAGAGGAACAATCCTCCGTTGTTCAAGGGCACGCGTGATCCTAAGGTGCTTAGAAGTGGCTTAAAGAGATCGAAAGGATTTTCAGAGTCATCGATTGTGCTGAGAATCTGAAGGTGAGGTATGATACTCATATGTTGTCCGAAGAGGCTGATGACTGGTGGATGGCTACTAGAGCTGAATTGGATGCTGATGGTGTAGTTATTTCTTAGGCTGTGTTCAAAAGAGAGTTTCTGAGGAGGTATTTTTCTGATGACGTTCGAGGCAGAAAGGAAATTGAATTTTTGGAGCTGACTTAAGGTAATGTGACGGTACCAGAGTATGCTTCGAAATTTGTTGAGTTGGCGAAGTACTACGTTCACTAGAACAATGATGAGGCTAGTGAATTCTCAAAGTGTATCAAATTTGAGAATGGTCTTCGTGACGAGATCAAGCAATGTATCAGGTACCAAAAAATTTGGCGATTTGTCGATTTCGTGGACTGTAGCAGAATCTTCAAAGAGGATAACATTAAGCTGAAGTCATCTCACTCTCGCGAGTTGGTTGACAAGAAAGGTAAGAAGCCTATGGATAGAGGTAAGCCATATGGTGGAGGAAATCCTAAAGCTGGTGATTGGAAGAGCCTAGTGGGGGAGATTCTGGTGCTCCAGTTAGGTGCTACAATTATGGTGAGACTGGGGATAGAAGGAATGAGTGTAAGAGTGGGGAAAAGAAATGCTTCAAGTGTGGGAAGGGGGGTCATATTGCTTCTGATTGTAGGATGAAGATCGTGACTTGCTACAATTGCGGCGAAGAGGGTCACATCAGTCCACAGTGCACTAAACCAAAGAAGAATCAGTCTGGTGGGAAGGTTTTTGCTTTGTCTGGGTCAGAGACTACTCCGTAGGATCGTGTGATTAAAGGTACGTATTTCATCCATGACACACCTTTAGTTGCAATTATTGATACTGGAGCGACTCATTCGTTCATTTCATTGAATTGTGCTAAGCGATTGGGATTAGAAATATTAATTATTCATGGATGTATGGTTATTGACACTCTTGCGTCGGGTTCAGTAACTACGTCTTCTGCTTGTTTGAACTGTCCTATTGACATATTTGGTAGAAAGTTTGGAATGGACTTAGTGTGCCTTGCGCTTGAACAACTTGACGTCATTTTGGGGATGAACTGGTTACAATTTAATCGAGTTCATATCAATTGTTTTATGAAGACCGTTATCTTTCCTGAAGAGGTTAGTGTTGAGGATCTGATTATGTCGGTCAAACAGATGAATTTGGCTGTCAATGATGGAGTGGTAGTATTTATGTTGTGTTGTTCAATGGAAGTGAAGGGGGGAGCTAAAAATGATGAGCTATGAGTAGTGAATGAGTATCTGGAAGTATTTCCAGAAGACGTTAGTGAGTTGCCACCTGAAAGAGAAGTGGAATTCGCTATAGAATTTATTCCTTGAACTAGTACTGTGTCGATGGCACCGTATCGCATGTCAGTATCGGAATTGGCTGAACTGAAGAAATAGTTGGAAGAATTGTTGGAAAAGAAGTTTATTCGTCCCAGTGTGTCATCGAAGGGTGCACCAGTATTGTTGGTTAAGAAGAAGGAAGGTTCAGTGAGGCTATGTGTTGATTATAGACAGTTGAACAAGGTGACAATCAAGAATCGATACCCTTTGCCGATGATTGATGATTTGATGGATCAGCTGGTTGGGGCTTGTGTGTTTAGCAAGATTGATCTGAGGTCTGGATATCACCAAATTCGTGTGAAGGCGGAAGATATTCAGAAAACGACATTCCGAACGAGGTACGGACATTATGAATATTCTGTTATGCCATTTGGTGTTACTAATGCACCTGGTGTTTTCATGGAGTATATGAACAGGATATTTCACCCGTATATTGACAAGTTCGTGGTAGTGTTCATTGATGACATTCTAATTTACTCGAAGAGTGATGAAGAACACGCAGAGCATTTAAGAGTGGTATTCGAGCTATTGAAGGAGAATAAGCTGTATGCGAAATTGTCGAAATGTGAATTTTGGTTGAAGGAAGTAAGTTTTCTTGGCCATGTAATTTCGAAGAATGGTATTGCGGTGGATCCTACGAAGGTAGAAGCGGTATCTCAGTGGGAGACACCGAAGAATGCTTCAGAGATTCGTAGTTTTCTTGGTCTGGCAGGTTACTATAGAAAGTTTATTGAGGGATTTTCGAAGATGGCGTTGCCAATGACTAAGTTAACAAGGAAAGGACAAGTATTTGTATGGGATTCAGAATGTGAAAAGGGTTTTCAAGAATTGAAGAAGAGATTGACAAGTGCTCCGATCTTAATTTTACCTAATCCAGCGAAGTCTTTCAATGTGTACTGTGATGCTTCACTGATGGGTTTAGGTGGTGTTTTGATGCAAGATAAGCAGGTAGTGGCTTATGCTTTAAGACAGTTGAAAATTCATGAAAGGAATTATCCAACTCATGATTTGGAATTGGCGGTCGCGGTATTTGTGTTGAAGTTGTGGAGACATTATCTTTATGGTCTCGATTTGAGGTATTCAGCGATCATAAGAGTCTGAAGTATCTCTTCCATTAGAAAGAGCTTAATATGAGGCAGAGAAGATGGTTAGAATTTTTGAAAGACTATGATTTCGGTTTGAATTACCATCCTGGTAAAGCAAATGTTGTTGCTGATGCATTGAGTAGGAAGTCATTACATATGTCTATGCTAATGGTGCGAGAATTGGATTTAATTAAGCAATTCCAAGATTTGAGTTTAGTATGTGAAAGTACTTCTAATAGTGTTAAGTTGGGAATGATGAGGTTGACTAATAGTATCCTTGAGGAAATTAGAAACGGACAGAAATCTGACGCTGGCTTGGTAGATAAGTTGACATTGATTAACCAAGGTCAAGGAGGTGAATTCCGAATTGACGAGAATGGCGTTATGAGGTTTGGAGACCGAGTGTGTGTACCCGATGTTGCTAAGATCAGAAAGAGTATTCTGGAAGAAGGACACCGAAGTGGATTAAGTATTCATACTGGTGCTACCAAGATGTATCATGATTTGAAGAAGTTGTTTTGGTGGCCCAGAATGAAGGAAATTGCCGAGTTTGTTTATGCTTGCTTAATTTGTCAAAAGTCGAAAATTGAGCATCAGAAACCGTCTGGATTGATGGAACCGTTGTTTGTTACGGATTGGAAGTACGATGGAATTTCTATGGACTTTGTATCTAGTTTACCTAGGACGGCCAAGAATTGTGATTCTGTCTGGGTTATTGTGGACAGGTTGACGAAATCTGCTCATTTTATACCAATAAGAATGGATTATCCGATGGAGAAGTTGGCTCAGTTGTATGTTGAGAAGATAGTGAGTTTGCATGGTGTTACAGCTAGTATTGTGTCGAATAGAGACCCGAGGTTTACTTCTAAGTTTTGGACAAGATTGCAAGAAGCCTTAGGTACTAAGTTGAGGTTGAGTTCTGCTTATCATCTGCAGACAGATGGTCAGACGGAGAGAACGATTCAATCGTTAGAGGATTTGTTGCGAGCTTGTGTATTGGAGAAAGGTGGTGCTTGGGATAGTTATTTACCTTTGATTGAGTTTACCTACAACAATAGTTATCATTCGAGTATTGGCATGGCCCCGTTTGAGGAATTGTATGGTAGAAGGTGTAGAACACCGTTGTGTTGGTACGAATCTAGAGAAAGTGCGGTGGTTGGACCGGAGATTGTGCAACAAACTACAAAAAAGATCAAGATGATTCAGGAGAAGATGAGAGCTTCTCATAGTCGTCAAAAAAGTTACCACGACAAAAGAAGAAAGGATATTGAATTTAAGGAAGGAGATCATGTATTCATGTGAGTTACACTGATGACTGGCATTGGGAGAGCCTTGAAGTCGAAGAAGTTAACTCCGCGTTTCATTGGTCCATTGCAGATTACTAATAAAATTGGGAAGGTTGCTTATCATATTGCTTTACCGCTGGCACTCGCTAATTTGCATGATGTATTCCATGTATCCCAGTTGAGGAAATACATTGCAGACCCGTCTCATGAGACTCAGGTAGATGATATACAGGTGCGAGATAATCTGACTGTAAAGACATTACTGTCATACCCCAAAATTTGCCCATCTTATTTCTCCTAACAAATTCAAATCAAGGCCTCAATTCAAAAGATTGATCACTCAATTGCTCAAAAAGTCAACAGTCGACTAGATTGACCTAAAAGTCAACTGTGGTCAAAATACAGTCAAAACTCCTGATTTTTTGTCAACATCCTTCCATTGAAGTATCATTCACCATTTGATCAAGAATTGATCATGGTTCATCAAGGAAAGATAAAAAATCAACAGTTCAAAAAGTTTCTAAATTAGGGTTTCCATAGGAGAAAGTCAACTGAACTTTGACCAGCCATAACTCTCACATGGAACATCCAAAATTTTCCATCCAAAGCTCATCTTGAAGGAAATTTAATTCTCTACAACTTTTTCTCTCACATGCCAAGTCTAAAAATGCTCCATTTGAGAGATATGAACCAAAACATTATAGGTCCTTTTCAAAAGTCAACAAGAAGTCATTTTTTTCAAAAGAACGCACAAGGGGCATGGAACATTATTTTGATATGAGACCAAAAAAATTGGTTAGAGGACTCTCCGAGGTTTCTAAAAAGTCCTAGAACTCCTCCATACAATAAAAATGGAGATAGTTATGGCTTGTTGAAGCTAACCAATTTTGGAGAAAATACATAAAGTCAATATCAAGCAAAATTGATTTTTGTTCCAAATGGGCCTATCTATTTATGTTTGAATCATGGCCCTAAGCATATCCACGACCTCTAAGTCCAATCACATGATTTTTTTTGTTCATTTTATTTAATTTATTTATTCTTGGATTTAATCAATTTAAATTCAACTTTAATTAAAATAAATAAGAAAAAATCAAATATTATATGCTAAGTTTATTTTGTGATCAATAGTATGGATATATTCATGATACTTGATTGAATTATTCATGGAACACAAGATTGGAAAATATGGAGTGATTTTGATCAAGTTTAGAAAGAAAATATCCAAATTCAAAATCAAATTTCCAATCAACAGTCCTTCAAGATTCTTATCAATTTTATTGGCCTAATGCCAACCAATATATAGAGACAATTCGTGCACAGGCAGGAGGAGGATTCCATAAGGATTGGCACTCAGAAAAGCCGTGGAAAAAACTGAAGAAATTACTCACAAAAGTCAAATTCGGATTGGAAGTTGGAGGCCGATTCAAGGAGATTTAAAGGTCCAAACGTCTTCCCAGAGCATCACTGATCGTTTTGTAATCTTAGCCAAGGCCTGAAGCAGCAAGAACGTCTTGTTAGAGCCATCAGTTTGTCTTTGTTTTTTTACTTTTCGATTTCATTGATTTCTGAAGCATACGTATAAATTGAATACATAATCTTGTTAGTCGTATTGTATTGGCTATTTCTGGGCGATTAACTCGGTGTTTGCGTGACTCCATCGCGAATCACCATTGATGAAGGTTAGGGTTTTTGTTTTAGGTTTTTTTGATACAGGGAAAATTAGGCTAAATTGAAGACATGGTTGAGGTCGTGAGGGTGAGGCGAGGCTAACCATGGCTTTACTTTTGGTTTATACAGCTTGTGTGAGTTCTGTTGATAACAGGTGCTTTAGCCACGTTCAAAGTGGTCGCAAATCCAAAGCTAATTCGTAGCTAACAATGCTGGTTTCTGGGGACGAAGAAGATGGCTGGGTGGCAGTCAATGGTTGGTTCGTTCAAAATCAAGTGAAACGTGCGCCTATCCAGTTTCAAAATTCCGTTTCTCTTTTATATTGTATTGCGCGCATTAGTTAAACAACTGAATGTGTCCAGTGCAATTGGCTAGCAGCGTGAATGTCCTTATAAAAGGGAGTGGGTTCGAACCCTATCTCCTGCTAATATTTTGCTTAACTATTTTCGTCATGCCTAGTCTACAGATCCCATGCAAACAGGTATTATATGCCCATGGATGCACCCTCATGCTTCAGTCGTGGGATCAAGGCACAGGTGGATCAGAGAGTTACAAACATGAGGCTCCACCATAGACCTCTAGAGCGCGTCCACACCGAATCACAAACTGAGTCTTCTAGTTTTTTTTATTTTTCTATTTAGTCAACAATAATTATATTTAATTTATCTTTCATATAAAACTACTCTTAATTTCTTTATTTTTTTTCTTATAAAATTATAATTATTTTATTTGTAATAATAGTTATTTTATAATAATTACTTTGATTTAATTATTAAATAATGTTTATTTGATTTAAATATTTATTTAATCTAATTTAGTTGTTTAATTGTTTAAAATTAGGTTAATATTTTCATTAATTAATCAAATTATTAGGGTTAGGCTATTTAATCAAGATTTCATCTTTCGCCGATTTAATTAGTTTGGTTTTATTTATTCTATTAGCCATGGTTAACTTGTGCCCTAATCAGGGTTTACGAAGATCACTCCCTACACTGAAAAATCTTTTCTTTGTGCATTTCTTTTCAGGGTTAGCCGCAGGGTTTCCTTCTGACTACGCGCCACGCCCATTACGAAGCTAAGGTTGACCCCGAGGCTACTCCCGACAACAAACCATATCAGATCAAATCAAAAAGCTAAGTTCTACTTTTTATTTTTGACATCTATTTTATTTTATTTTCTTTATCAAAATTAGGGTTAACCCTAATTATCGTTTGAATTGATAGTACACTCACCCCTATTTTTGTTTTCGTTTTCCCTAATTTTCAGGGTTGCTAACCGCCAAAGCTCAAATAGCCGGTAACCCTAAAACCCTGACTTATTTAATTATTACTTGTTCAGACCTATTATTTTATTATCCCGCTGGTTTCAATTTCCCTTTCCCCCGCTGGTTTCGTTTTCCCTTTCCCCATCATTGCTTTAATTGTTAATATTAATTGTTGTGGTTAGTAATTCTAGGGAGTGCAAGCTTGTAATTAACCTAGAATAACTAATTATAAGATAAATATCTGAATCAAATCACATGATTGTTGCACCCACGCACACTTTTTGGTAACCCCTCTTGTTGCCTGTTACCTGTTGCCTTTGTTGCCTTGTGTATTTTTTGCAGAATAGCCATGTCCCTCGGATACGAGGATACCTCAGCCATGTTGCCTCGATAAATACGAAGGACATAAGACCCTAATGATGCTGCCTTCGATACACCAATATGACATCGACCCTCGGAAGTTGCCTACGAAAGGCTGAGGTATCCTCTGGTTGCCTATGAAAGGCTATTCTGGTCCTTCCCTTAGACTACCTGCCTCTCTATGGCATGGGAAAGTCTTATGGCGAACGAACTCTCGATGACCCTTCAACCTCCAAATGAAAGGCTTCCTGCCCTCTTATGGCTTGGATAGACTCTTTCACCCTGAAAGGCTAAAAGAACGTTTTTTTCAAATACTAAGGTAATTGCTCCTAATTGCCTTGCTCTGGCTAAACTTTTTCATATTCTTTCTCATAAACCTTCAAAATGGCTACGCTCATTTACGAGCTAAAGTCCATATTCACTTCTTCTACATTTCTGAAATCAAAGAGCAATGCAATTAAGAGCCCATGGAAAACCATGGATGCAAAGGGTGCCTTACACCTTCCCTTTGCATAATTACCCCTCGAACTTAGTTTTTATTTAAAAGGTTTTTCCTGTTCTTTTAGCCTTTCTAATTAATTTGGATAAAATAAAAGTCGTTGGCGACTCTTGCTTAACCGCACATTTCGATATAAAAGTCAGTTCACCGTATTACAGAACTAGCGACTCTGCTGGGGATTTTCGATTAAAAGAGGGGTTACCTTAAAAGTTTAGGAATCACTTAAATGCTTTCTATTGTTTGCTTTGTTTGTTTTATTTTTTAGGGGCGTTTTGGGAATTAACTGAAGGACGAATCCTATTCCCGGATTCAAGAACACTTAAGATTAGGAGTGGCATAGTCATGGCGACCTCTTTCACATATGTGGGAGATGAGTCAATATGAAGTTCACACTTGAGTTAGGACTCCATAGCATATGCACACCTTTCTCAAATGAGGGAGGTCTATGTATGTGTCTACGGGTGCGCCGGAGCTCAAGGACCTTTAGTTACCCTTAACCCATCCTGGCCCTTAGGAACGTAGTGGGGGGACTACTCTTGACAAATGTTGAGAACTAGTCGCTACCCGATGCTACAATTCAGATAGGTCCTTTCTCAAAGTATCATTGCATGGTGCGAATGTATCATGTCCGAGGGTGCTTTAGAAGGGCTAACAATTTTGGATAACTTGTAGAACCCGTTGCTGAAATCTCCTTATCCATAGAAATACCGTTGGGAAGGACACCTGATCAGACTCCATGCAAGCCTTAAGCCAAAAATTGTGTGACTTGTGTGACTTGTTTATGTCTTCTACTAACCTTCGTTTCCTTGCAGGTTTTGTTAAAAGGACTTGTTTGTCCTTACTATCTCATGCTATGCCTAATGATCTACATTCGCATAACATCATGACATCATGACATCATAAGCATAACATGATTTAACTAACCCTTTCAAGGATCTTATGAATTTAGGGCGCACAATTTCAAGGGCTCTTATCAAGGACTGAATTCTTATCTAGGGGCAAGAGGATTTATTTTCCTCTGGCCACGTACCTTCCAATTCAGAGACTCGGTACCTATCAAGGGGCAAGAGGATTTATTTTCCTCTAGCCATACTCCTTCAAATTCAGAAGTATCCCAAATCAGAGGCGATGACCCATTCGATATGGTGAGCTTGATTCTTAAAAAAAAGGACGTTCAACGACAAAAGTCAGAGTTCTTCAAACAAAGACGCGACCAAATCATTTTCTAATGTTGCTAACTAAATGCCTAAAGATCCTTGAAAAGATTTCATTTGCATTCATAACATCACATAACAGGTTTCTTACAATAGGTCTCTCATCCTTCCTCGCTGTTTATTTCAGCATCATGAATCTCGAACAATTAGTTAAGGATCTCCAAGCTCAAAACACTGAGTTCCAAGCCTTGATTCTGAATTTGTCCAAGGGGCAAGAAGAGATGAAAGCCTTGCTGACTAAAAAGAAGAAGAAGAAGGGTAAGAAGACTCAGGTGAAAAAGCTGAGACCGATCTTGCAACTCAAGGATGCCGAAACCTCTGAAGACAGCGACGAGGATGAGCAAGATGATGATGCTAGTATCAAAACTGATGCAAAAAGTAACCATGATTCTGCCAAACCCTCTGAAGAAGAAGAGGACTATCACCATGAGGATGAACACCCTGATGACAAATACAAGTTGCTGGAGGAACGTATGAAAGCCATGGAAATTCAGAAGGTACTTGGACTGGATTTTGAAGATCTAGGACTCATCTCTGGAGTTGTTATACCTCCGAAATTCAAAATTCCAATTTTTGCAAAATACGATGGAGTCTCTTGTCCTAAGCTGCACTTGAGGTCTTATGTAAGGAAGATTCAACCTCATACTGCTGATAAGAAGCTCTGGATCCATTTCTTTCAAGAAAGCCTATCTGGAACTCAACTCGAATGGTACTATCAACTGAAGGGTACTAGCATCCGTACTTGGGAAGATTTGGTTGTTGCTTTCTACAAGCAATACCAATATAATTCCGATCTCGCACCAACTCGCATGCAACTACAAAGCATGTCTATGGGCTCTAATGAAAGTTTCAAGGAGTATGCTCAGAAATGGAGAGATCTAGCTGGAAGAGTCAAACCCTCCCTAGCTGACAGAGAATTGGTCGATATGTTTATGAGTACACTGACTGGTCCTTTCTATAGTCATTTGCTGGGAAGTTCATCATCTGGATTCACTGAACTCATATTGATTGGGGAACGTGTCGAGAGTGGCATTCGAAGTGGTAAGATTCAAGTGGCTACGTCCTCAGGTACTACAAAAAAGCATTTCAAGGGGAGATCAGATTCCAATGCTGCGTATAGGCAGAAAAGGATAAACCATGATCAATCTATTGGAGCAGTTCTGAGTTCCACACCGGCGCCTCAACATGGTCGTCAAAACAAACAAGATACGCCCAGACGTCAATTCACAAAGATCAATATGTCGCTAGCTCAAGCCTTACAATATCTGCTAAAGGCAAAATTGATCACCCTGAGGGATCCTCCTAAGAATCCTAACACCTCTGCTCCTAGTTACAAGCCCAATGCGAGGTGCGCATATCATTCTAATAGTCCTGGACACGACACAGAGAATTGTTGGCCGTTGAAGAACAAGATCCAAGACATGATCGACGCTGGTGAAATTGAGTTCGACCCTCCTGCAATTCCTAATGTGATCACTGCTCCCATGCCTAATCACAACAAGATTTCTAATGCTATGGATGGCTAGAAAGATAGACTTTTAGATCATTATATTTACTTTCATTTGCAATTTCTTTCCTGTTTGTTTAAACATTCGACTCATGACAGACATTATCTGTTTTAATAATCATCATCAGTACATTGCATATGTTTGTCTTGAATAAATTATTTCACTATCACTCATTTTAAATTATGTCTTTACCTTGCATATGTTTTGTGATATTCCACTCCTGCTAAGCTGTAAGCCTTTTAAAGGGAGGATGACGGAAATGATACCGCAACCTCATACAATATGCTTTCGAACATACTATGCTGACGATGTACAGGCATTGTTTCAATTCCTAAACAGTGGAGATATAAGGATGTTAATCCCTCGTCAACCCCTTTGAGCCTAAGAAGTAGAAGTTTCTTTCTCGTACTAATTAAAACCCTTGATCATAACATGGGGCAGGGTAGTTCTCAGTAAATTTGGTTGCGCATTCTATTTTAAGAAAATCATTCAGTACACCTTTCAACAAAGGTTTCAATCACAAGCGTTCATCCGCACACATCAAAGAAGTGTTGGAGATGTCAATCAAAAGCCAATGATGGTTCATCAATCATTAAGCAAGGCAGTCAATATCTTTCAAAAACAAAAATGATGAAAAAATGTATATACGAAGAAAATCCTGCTAAGTCAAAAATCAAAAAGAAGACTTAGGCAAAAATCAAGGCATCCCGCTGACTGTAAGCTCAAAATAGACAGTTCAGGCAAAATTTAGGGATATCGAAAAAGTTGAAAAAAAAGAAGTCAATAAATTCCTGAACAACACAATGTTGTGACTACCAAAAGGAAGAAGTGACTGCCATCTCAAAAGTTCTCTTTGCTTGTGAACCATCATCATTATCAAAGGTGCAAATCCAAAAGTCTCTCGGAACCTGTATGCATAAGTTGAATTAACTGAGCTTAGGACTGAAGATCATCACGAAGAGGGGTGGGTACAAACAAATTTTGAGCCTTTATCCTTTGTTTCTCAAACCGTGAGCCAAGCCACGTTACAACCCTTGAAAGTCCTAATTGAAGCATGGTTAGTTCGAAAGCATACTGTCACCAAAAAGGTATCCCGACTCCTTAAGGTTTACTATAAATGCTAGGTTGATATCATGTTTTTACAAATATCACGCTGTTACATCTCTTGTTTTAAATGTTTTCAAAAAACCCTCAAGACAGACGTATGCATTGCATCTCATGAATTCTTTATTAAACATATTCTGCTACATAATTTCAAATGTTAGCAACAGAAAGAATTTGCACAGGGTACAACTAATGACTGAAAGTTATCCCGACAGACAATATTACTCCAAGAAGCCATGGCTCTTACGTATACAAGGGGCATGACACGTTTTGCCCAATCAATCTGGGGCAATCCAGTCAAGATTCGAAGAATCTCTCAAATGCCAAACAGTCAAAGGCATACATCCCAAGTGGATTTCGAGCTATTTTTCAATCAAGTCAAGATTCCAAGAATCTCTCAAAAGGCCAAACAGTCGGGGGCATCATCCTAAGTTTACGATTACTAGGGGTATGTCACCTACAGTATACACTTCATAAAGTCCTCGCGAGGTAAATCTCTTCAAGTTCCTACTAGCTGGAGCAAAGTTATACAAGGCATGTTCAACGCTTCGATCAATATTCATTGGTGTTTTCCAATCAATACGAGTCCAGGAATGGCAAGTGCTATAATCATTGGGGGAAATGTTCAAAGCATCCATGCTTCTCCACAGAGTCGACTTCACAAGATCATATCCCCATAGAGTAATCCTCAAAGAAGATATCCTCAAACGTACTCATCCAACAAAAGACATGGCTCCCCAACAGAGTTTACATCTTCAACACTACCGGTTCTCCAACACTTTGCTATTCTCAAACATGGTTTGTTAATATCTCTAATCCCCAGTCAGGGTACATCAAGTTACTGATCATCCCCAAGCAGAAATCATAAATCCCCAGCTGTGTATCTTCAAAACAAGATCGGGCATCAGAGTCGCAATGACCTAGAGATTTATTTTCTCAATCAAGATACTTCAAAATAGCATAAATCATGTTCATACATCATATATCCTACTGAATTCATAACATACATACACCTCATTGCATATGCATAACACTCTCATTCATGTCAAAAATAAACACTACAATACATGCATCACGACATTGCATAAAACTAATGTTCCTTTTTCAGTCTATTTCTACAAATCAAATGAACATTGTCTTCTAGATATAGTGCATAGATAATCAAGTCAATGATTTAATTATGACGCTCATTCAAGACAGAGATTTAGTTCTGACACTTAAATTTTGGATATCTTCCAAAGATAGTTCTGAGATAATCAAAACAGAGATTTAATTCTGATGCTTAATTTTGGATATTTCCCAGAGATTGTTCAGAGATAATCAAAACAGAGATTTAATTCTGATACTTAGTTCCGGGTATTCTCCAGAGATAGTTCAGAGATAATCAAAACAGAGATTTAATTCTGATACTTAGTTCCAGGTATTCTCCAGAGATTGTTCAGAAATAATCAAGACGAAGATTTAGTTCTGATACTTAATTCCAGGTATTCTCCAGAGATAGTTCAGAAATGATCAAAGATTTAATTTTGACACTTAATTCTGGATATTCTCCAGAGATAGTTCAGAAATGGTCAAGACAGAGATTTAGTTCTGATACTTAGTTCCGGGTATTCTCCAGAGATAGTTCAGAGATAATCAAGAGACATTCCAAGATCTAATTCAGTTACTACGAACGGTGCTGACATGTTCAATCTCCAACAAATATAAAAGAACTAGTCTAACGCACGACTTATCCTTCGACCTGACGCACGGTCTTCAAGACATCTAAGGATGCAAATTGGATCTGATCTAACGTATGAAATATCCTCGAGCCTAACGCATGGGTTTCCAGACATCATCTGCTGATGCAAACTAAATTCAGACTAACGCATGACTCAATCTATTCTCCAGAAATGATCTAATGTACGACGTATTCTGGTTCTCAATTCTATCAATCTCGATGGCATCTTCAAGCCCATCTTCGAAAAAATTCCCTACTTCAGCTAGGGAAAATTTTTTGGTATTCTAGTGTTCAATCATCTTCCACCTTCAGATACCGACTGGCATACAAACCACTCTACAACTTCAGGTTTAAGATAATTGAACAGGGGCAGCTGTCATACCCCAAAATTTACCCATCTTATTTCTCCTAACAAATTCAAATCAAGGCCTCAATTCAAAAGATTGATCACTCAATTGCTCAGAAAGTCAACAGTCGACTAGATTGACCTAAAAGTCAACTATGGTCAAAGTACAGTCAAAACTCCTGATTTTTTATCAACATCCTTCCATTGAAGTATCATTCACCATTTGATCAAGAATTGATCATGGTTTATCAAGGAAAGATAAAAAAAACAACAGTTCAAAAAGTTTCTAAATTAGGGTTTCCATAGGAGAAAGTCAACTGAACTTTGACCAGCCATAACTCTCACATGGAACATCCAAAATTTTCCATCCAAAGCTCATCTTGAAGGAAATTTGATTCTCTACAACTTTGTCTCTCACATGCCAAGTCCAAAAATGCTCCATTTGAGAGATATGGACCAAAACATTATAGGTCCTTTTCAAAAGTCAACAAGAAGTCATTTTTTTCAAAAGAACGCACAAGGGGCATGGAACATTATTTTGATATGAGACCAAAAACATTGGTTAGAGGACTCTCCGGGGTTTCTAAAAAGTCCTAGAACTCCTCCATACAATAAAAATGGAGATAGTTATGGCTTGTTGAAGCTAACCAATTTTGGAGAAAATACATAAAGTCAATATCAAGAAAAATTGATTTTTGTTCCAAATGGGCCTATCTATTTATGTTTGAATCATGGCCCTAAGCATATCCACGACCTCTAAGTCCAATCACATGATTTTTTTTTGTTCATTTTATTTATTTTATTTATTCTTGGATTTAATCAATTTAAATTCAACTTTAATTAAAATAAATAAGAAAAAATCAAAGATTGTATACTAAGTTTATTTTGTGATCAATAGTATGGATATATTCATGATACTTGATTGAATTATTCATGGGACACAAGATTGGAAAATATGGAGTGATTTTGACCAAGTTTAGAAAGAAAATATCCAAATTCCAAATCAAATTTCCAATCAACAGTCCTTCAAGATTCTTATAAATTTTATTGCCCTAATGCCAACCAATATATAGAGACAATTCGTGCACAGGCAAGAGGAGGATTCCATAAGGATTGGCACCCAAAAAAGCCGTGGAAAAAACTGAAGAAATTACTCACAAAATTCAAATTCGGATTGGAAGTTGGAGGCCGATTCAAGGAGATTTAAAGGTCCAAACGTCTTCCCAGAGCATCACTGATCGTTTTGTAATCTTAGCCAAGGCCTGAAGCAGCAAGAACGTCTTGTCAGAGCCATCAGTTTGTCTTTGTTTTTTTACTTTTCGATTTCATTGATTTCTGAAGCATACGCATAAATTGAATACATAATCTTGTTAGTCGTGTTGTATTGGCTATTTTTGGGCGATTAACTCGGTGTTTGCGTGACTCCATCGCGAATCACCATTGATGAAGGTTAGGGTTTTTGTTTTAGTTTTTTTTGATACAGGGAAAATTAGGCTAAATTGAAGACATGGTTGAGGTCGTGAGGGTGAGGCGAGGCTAACCATGGCTTTACTTTTGGTTTATACAGCTTGTGTGAGTTCTGTTGATAACAGGTGCTTTAGCCACGTTCAAAGTGGTCGCAAATCCAAAGCTAATTCGTAGCTAACAATGCTGGTTTCTGGGGACGAAGAAGATGACTGGGTGGCAGTCAATGGTTGGTTCGTTCAAAATCAAGTGAAACGCGCGCCTATCCAGTTTCAAAATTCCGTTTCTCTTTTATATTGTATTGCACGCATTAGTTAAACAACTGAATGTGTCCAGCGCAATTGGCTAGCAGCGTGAATGTCCTTATAAAAGGGAGTGGGTTCGAACCCTATCTCCTTCTAATATTTTGCTTAACTATTTTCATCATGCCTAGTCTACAGATCCCATGCAAACAGGTATTATCTGCCCATGGATGCACCCTCATGCTTCAGTCGTGGGATCAAGGCACAGGTGGATCAGAGAGTAACAAACATGAGGCTCCACCATAGACCTCCAGAGCGCGTCCACACCGAATCACAAGCTGAGTCTTCTAGTTTTTTTTATTTTTCTATTTAGTCAACAATAATTATATTTAATTATCTTTCATATAAAACTACTCTTAATTTCTTTATTTTTTTTCATATAAAATTATTATTATTTTATTTGTAATAATAGTTATTTTATAATAATTAATTTGATTTAATTATTAAATAATATTTATTTGATTTAAATATTTATTTAATCTAATTTAGTTGTTTAATTATTTAAAATTAGGTTAATATTTTCATTAATTAATCAAATTATTATGGTTAGGCTATTTAATCAAGATTTCATCGTTCGCCGATTTAATTAGTTTGGTTTTATTTATTCTATTAGCCATGGTTAACTTGTGCCTTAATCAGGGTTTACGAAGATCACTCCCTACACTGAAAAATCTTTTCTTTGTGCATTTCTTTTCAGGGTTAGCCGCAGGGTTTCCTTCCGACTACGCGCCACGCCCATTACGAAGCTAAGGTCGACCCCGAGGCTACTCCCGACTACAAACCATATCAAATCAAATCAAAAAGCTAAGTTCTATTTTTTATTTTTGACATCTATTTTATTTTATTTTCTTTATCAAAATTAGGGTTAACCCTAATTATCGTTTGAATTGATAGTACACTCACCCCTATTTTTGTTTTCGTTTTCCCTAATTTTCAGGGTTGCTAACCGCCAAAGCTCAAATAGTCGGTAACCCTAAAACCCTGACTTATTTAATTATTACTTGTTCAGACCTATTATTTTATTATCCCGCTGGTTTCATTTTCCCTTTCCCCTGCTGGTTTCGTTTTCCCTTTCCCCATCATTGCTTTAATTGTTAATATTAATTGCTGTGGTTAGTAATTCTAGGGAGTGCAAGCTAGTAATTAACCTAAAATAACTAATTATAAGATAAATATCTGAATCAAATCACATGATTGTTGCACCCACGCACACTTTTTGGTAACCCCTCTTGTTGCCTGTTGCCTTTGTTGCCTTGTGTATTTTTTGCAGAATAGCCATGTCCCCCGGATACGAGGATACCTCAGCCATGTTGCCTCGATAAATACGAAGGTCATAAGACCCTAATGATGCTGCCTTCGATACACCAATATGACCTCGACCCTCGGAAGTTGCCTACGAAAGGCCGAGGTATCCTCTGGTTGCCTACGAAAGGCTATTCTGGTCCTTCCCTTAGACTACCTGCCTCTCTATGGCATGGGATAGTCTTATGGCGAACGAACTCTCGATGACCCTTCAACCTCCAAATGAAAGGCTTCCTGCCCTCTTATGGCGTGGATAGACTCTTTCACCCTTAAAGGCTAAAAGAACGTTTTTTTCAAATACTAAGGTAATTGCTCCTAATTACCTTGCTCTGGCTAAACTTTTTCATATTCTTTCTCATAAACCTTCAAAATGGCTACGCTCATTTACAAGCTAAAGTCCATATTCACTTCTTCTACATTTTTGAAATCAAAAAGCAAAGCAATTAAGAGCCCATGGAAAGCCATGGATGTAAAGGGTGCCTTACACCTTCCCTTTGCATAATTACCCCCCGAACTCACTTTTTATTTAAAAGGTTTTTCCTGTTCTTTTAGCCTTTCTAATTAATTTGGATAAAATAAAAGTCTGTGGCGACTCTTGCTTAACCGCACATTTCGATATAAAAGTCAGTTCACCGTATTACAATTACCTATGAGGATTGAAGATCGTAAAGTGAAGCAGTTGCGAGGTAAAGAGATAGCAACGGTGAAAGTGGTTTGGCGAGGACCAGCCGGTGGAAATATTACATGGGAGTTAGAGAGCCATATGAAGGGCTCTTACCCGGAACTTTTCGTCTAAGGTATGTTTTCGAGGACGAAAACTTTTTTAGTGGAGGAGAGTTGTAACACCCGTATTTTTAAATTATTAGATAAATTGAATTTTAGTTAATTATTTAATTAAAATTTAGTTTATGAATATTTTTGAAAATAATGGAATAATGAATAAGAAGAGAATATTGGACTTTTGGGGTGCGAGGTGTAATTAGTGGGTGTATGGAGTAAAAAGCTCTACACTTAGTCCTAATTATATTATTATTTTATTATTGAGAAAAATAAAAAAGAAAGGAGTAAGAGAAGAGTTGGGAGAAAAGATTTTATCGTAGAAGTGAGAAGAGTAAAGGAAGGAGGAAAAACCCCAAAGTTCAAGGATCAATTCAAGAACCTCCATCAAAGTAAGGGGAGACTTATCCTTTTAATATCTCTTATGTGATCTTAAGTGATAGGTAGATTGATGTATGGTTTGGTTCAATTAGATATTGGGATTGTTAGGTTAGGGTGTTATAATTTGGGTTGAATTGATGAAATTTGCATGAACTATTGGTTAATAATGAGTTTAATTGATGTTGGATGGTGTATGATTGAATGTATGATGATTGTATGCCTGTATCTAATGTCTGGAACCGATTTGGGATGATGGATGTGTGAAATCGCAGGTCTGTCGCAAACCTGAAATTATGAGAAATCGCACGTCCGCTAAGCGGAGATAGGCTCGCTAAGTGGAGGCTGTGTGCGTCGTTCAGGCTCGCTACGCGGAGCTAGTCCACTAAGCAGCAGTCCAAGGTAGTTCGCTACTGGAAATTGCGCTAGAGGGTCGCTCAACGGACCCTGTTATACAAATTTTTTCCATACTTTGAAAAATCATAACTTTTGAACTGTGTATCCTTTCTTAGTGTCGTTTTGGGCGTTGTAAAGGTAATTAAATGTTTTATATGATGAACGATGAATATGGGCAGTGGCCCGACTTTATATTTTTATTTAAAAGTCGACTTAATTACTTGGTGAGAATTAAGCATTGTGTGCATATGAAATAGGTGTTACAATGTATTTGATGTGGTGATGAATTGGATGTGATTATTGTTATGATTGTGATGAATGCATGACTATTTGAATTATGTTAAAAACATGTACATACTTATTCGGTGATGTGGTGTTGAAATGAGTTGTTCATCGTGATCAGTGATGTTTTTTAAGTATGTTATGTGTGTTCATTCATTCATATGCATTCGGTGATGGATCCCGGTGATGTTTGGATCGATGGTGGACATAATTCCCATTGTACGGAATTTGTGTCGGTGGGCCGTATCTCGATGAGGCGTAGATCGGTTAGGTGGATTAGTTCCACGGTTTACTGGTACTACATGCATAGTGTCAGTTGAGTCATATGCATTTTGTCATAACATGATTGAATGGATTTCAATGTTATGTGGTGTAATCTATTGTTGAATGAATTGATGAATAATAGTTGTGAATCTGAATATGTATGATTGGGTGAACGATATATTATGATGCTTGTTGCTTATGAATTGCATAATATTTACTAACTGAGAATGAGACTTACCCTTACATGTTATTATTTTCAGATTGAGGATAGCGGCGTTACGACTTGGTGAGGATTAGCTCATGAGTCAGTGTGTCTTGTTTAGCGTCAGGTGTCATGCTCTGATATTGTAACACTGGGGACGCGAGTTTTGATCGTTTATGTCTTATGACTTTATTGCTTTATTTTGAGCTTTGATGGATATAGTTTCGAAGGTGTTGGACTATTCCGTATAATTGTTTTTCCGCTGTGTTAACATGAGTTACTATGAATTATGATGAAACTCCTTAGTGTTTGCATGACTATGACGTATGATGTTTGTTTTAAAATTTGAAATTGTGACACCCTTGTTCCATGTTACTCTGATATATTTATTTAAATTTCCGCAGAGTTTAGAAGGGTGTTACATTTTCAGCACTTTCAACACCATCTCAAATCCGATTTTTGCCAACCAAAGCTCATTCAAACCACAATTTAACATACAAAAAAAGGTTCCTAAACATGTTTCTAATCATGGGTTCATATACAAACATCATCAACATGATTAATGGCACAATTTCATGGAAAATCTATCATAAACCCTAACAATTTCAATTCACACATTCATGGAAAATTAACATATAATCAAAACCCACCCTAAACATCATCATACAACCCTTTATCATGAAAGAATTTCACCTTTACCTTGGGTTTGGATTGAAGATAACTCTATCTTCAATTTGGGAACCTTGACCTAACTTCCTCCTCTTCTCTTCTCTCTTCTCTTCTTTTCCCAATTTTACCAAATGAGCTTATAACTCTCTATTCTCTAAAATCCTTGTTTTGTTAAACCCTCACTAACTTTCTAATTGCTAATGGACTCTAATTAGCACCCCTCAGCTACTAATTCTATCATAGGCCCATTAACTAATAACCTTACTAACTTATGTTATTTTTTAATAATTCCCAAATAAATAACACAAAATCAATTAAACACACAATTTACACATAATAAAATAAATAATTCACATAACACACATTCAAATAAAATACGTAAATAAAAACAGTTGTTACATACAACGAAAAGATATCAAATAACTATTTAAGCAGAAAATAAAATACAAAATCAAAATAAAGGTAAAAATAGACTAAGCATGGGAAAGACACTAAAACAGTAGAAATAAAAAAAGGACACTCTAGAATTGTCGTGACATAATACTTATAGAATGTGCATGAAAATGCGTTGATCAACCTCCAAGAGGATCTACTCTAGGTGGGATTTTTCATCAATCAAACGAGACATACGTCAAGAAGGTCAATATAACATACCTACCAACTTAAACTTAGGTATTTTCTCTAAGATCGGGTATAGAGCATTGCTCAAAGTGCAAGCAAGTAGAAAATCCAACCCACGACATATAAGAAACATAAACCAGATACAGAAACAACAAAAATAAAACATACAGAATAGGCTACTAAAAGATATTAGAAGAAATCAAATAAGAAATGCTAACATTCATCGCAAAGTTAACTAAACTAGGCTTGACTCTCTTATTAAATCTTTAACAAAGTCGTTAGTTATCGCGACACAAAAATACCTGAGCGTAACGTACGCTCGAAATATAACAATGTCGTCACCAAAGTTTATTTATTCCAAAATGAAAGAGAAAATATTGATAAAACCTTTAAAGAACAAAAATATGGCCGTCGCACCTAAATTAGGGTTCGAGAGTCGACTATGCGATAAACCCATTAAAGTGTGTGTTTGGATTGGCGGTGGACATAATTGATTTTGATAGAATTGATTATAAGAGAATTTAGTTTACCAGAATTGATTTTAACAGAATTGAGTTTACCATAATTTATTTAAGTTTGAATACATTTATGTAAAGGTGAGTTGAACGACAAATTTAAGTGTAAAAATCATGTTTAAACTCAGAAGCGACAAATTATAGCTTCAAGTAAAATCAATTTTGAAGGCAGAATCAATTCTATTTTCGAAGAACTAAACATCTCAAAATCACTTCGGACTCAATTATACACCTCTAGAATTGTTTTTGACTCTTATAAAAACCAAACCAATCATGCTAAAGGGAGAATTGCATAAAGCAAAACAATATATTCAACTATATAACTTTCTTTTTCAATCAGAAAATTGTATATTTTTGTTGGTTTGCTAGTGTTTGGTGGATCCAATAATTCAAATTATCTTCTAACAAGTAATATTTGAATTCCAAGTAAACTCTTCATTATTATGTATAATATTTTATTGTTCACAAAATCTAAAATCAGATAAATATATAAACATAATACTCGGTCATATTTTTTCTACTCCAATTTTGAATATGAAATTTCTCCTATACATTTTTTTTTTTAATGAAAAACACTTAGAAAAGTATGAAGCCTTTCTCTAATTATATCGCTAGTGTTTGAAACAACATTTCTAATAATCAATTTTATATTTCATAACTTAATTCCGCTAGTTTGTTATCTTTATAGTCGCTAGTTACTTTTTCAAATACTTTCAACTTCGTAGAAAAGAAAACGAACTACTTGGATGACAACAGGGAGTTAATAATGGATAACAAAGAAAAAGACAACATATGCAAGCTGGTGTAAGTTTGTCCTGCAGGATTTATTTATACATAAACATGAAATAAGAGTGACGTGTGGGGTCATAGGGAGTATACATGTTTTGAAAAACAAACATTCTTCTGCATGCGAGGAAGGTGAATAATTCATGAAAGTGATGGTGGTGCAATGGAAGCATATAGTGGAGTGAACATATAGAAGCTGCCAAAGAATCTCTTAATCTCGATTCAAAATAGCAACTATATAGCTACCAGCAAAAGAGTGTCAAAAACATGTTACAGCTTTAGGTGTTGATGGTCTTTGAATAACTTATGAAAGTGATGGTGGTACAATGGCAGCATATAGTTGGGTTAACATATAAAAGTTGGCAAGGAAACTCTTAGTCTCCATTAAAAAATAGTAATTATATGAATCAATAGTTAGTTGGTCTAATAGTGATTGACGATGGACTTGATATAGGGGATTATGGTTCGATCTCCCGCAACTGCGATCGGGAGGGGACTTGAACCACTTAATGTCAGAACTAACCTCCGAATCGAATTAATCGGTATAGTAAGCCAGATACTTGTGGTGAAAAAATAGAAACTATATAGATATTAAGATGATCAGACATCTGACATGAGGCGTTTACAGTGATGAGACATCCGACGTTGGCCAGATAAGGGACCGTTTGGTCGGTGGTGACCTCAGAATACTTGTTTTGCTGAAGGAATGATCATATGTAATCGATTTTGGCTCTGTGAATCTGGATATGAGGGTTTTCACCAACCGAGTTCCCCAAGTGTTTGAGGCCGAGACCTTTGATTGACTGGAATAGTGCAATATTGGATCTTAATCTCATGATGTCAACTGTCGTCATTTTACGACGGTTGGTAATCGATACGAACGATCAATCATAGTTGGATTGGAGTTCGACAATTCCAAACGGCGTAGATATGAAATTTTGATTTCTTGAGACTTTGAATCCTTCAACTTAGACGCTTTGGGAATTCATATTTGAGAATCGAACGTGAAATCATGGAACGAGGATCCAGAAATAGAATGGTTTCCAGGACGATTAGGAATCGTAGATCGAAGATTACATTTACAATGCTTATTGAACCAAAGGTGCTGATCTTGAATCATTCTCGTTATCCTCCAATATGACGGATCGAAAAGGGAGGGGAGGTAGCCGCATGATTAGCACTTCAACGCCCAAGTTAATTTATGGATCAAGATAATTGTAGTAAAAATGGAGATTAAAGATAGTGTACCTGAAAACCATTTATGAAGGTGTTTATACATTGGGACTAATGGAGCATGTTGGATAAATGGGTCTCTTGTTATTGAGCCTTAGGTCGGCACGGACCAAGGTACCATTTGGTTTTTCGCCGACGCAAAACAACTTCTATTGCAAAAAAATGGTGAATGGCAAAAATTAAAAATAACATGCATTGTTTCCTTTTTTTAGTGTTTTACCATTCACCTTTTTATTTCTTTATTGCAATAAACAAACAAATGACTATATTCTAAACAATTTTTTCAAGATATTGTTTGGTGAAACAACAACATTGCAATATGATTAGGAATAAATTTTTCAATATTGTCAACCGAAAAAACAATATATTATAAAATATTTTTTTTATTGATAACATTGGAAAGTTATTCCAAAATATAACAATGTTTTCTTTTACCTTTCAACATTGGCATGATGCGGAAAAAACAACAATAACAACAACACAGTTGTGTGAGATAGATTGCAAAAATAAAAAAAATTATTTGTTAAAGGTTGGTGTTAGAAGAACAACAACACAGAACCAAAGGATTTTCTGTCTTGCAATCTATTCAAAAGAATGATGTTAGGATTTTCTGTCTTGCAATCTATTCAAAAGAATGATGTTTACAAGTATGGAGCGGCTGTATATACGAGTTAGATTTATTTAGAGTAAAACTTAGAGAACAAATTATTTGATAACTAATTCCGAGTATCATACCCTTAGTTATTAAGGAAAACCAATATAATATATTATTTAATAATTTAATAAAAATTAAAATAAAAGTAAAGATGCTATTTTTTAAAGAAATAAAAAATAAAAATTATAGTTGTTGAAATTCAAATAACTTTAAATTATTTTACATCGAGGAAATAGATGATTTTTTTTTTTGAATTGAGTACTTAGACAACATATGCAAGCTGGTAAAAGTTTGTCCTGCAAGATTTTAATTTGGTTCGTGGACAGTTCTGTCATTCAGTGATTTCAGACTTCTCTCAATTGCAGTTGGGGAAGATTAAACTGTAGTCCTTCTTATCAAGTTTAGTATCAATTATCACTGGACTAACTAGCTATTGGTATTGGTAGTTTGTATTGCATGATTTATTAATACATAAACTTAGAAATAAGAGTGACGTATGGCGTCATAGAGAGTATACATGTTTTGAAAAACAAACATTCTTCTGCATGCGAGGAAAGTGAATAACATATGAAAGTGATGGTGGTGCAATGGCAGCATATAGTTGGGTTAATTTATAAAAGTTGGCAAGGAATCTCTTAGTCTCAATTCAAAATAGCAACTATATAGCTACTAGCAAAAAAGTGTCGAAATGTTACAGCTTTAGGTGTTGATGGTTTTTGAATGCCTCCAAGTTTTTCTCACGGGGAAAGGATTTTCTCTCTCTTTCTTCTTTCTTTTTCTCTTTTTCATTGGTTTGGCTTCCACTATATATCTATGCAGACACGTTAAGTTTTTTCTTTTTTGGTTTTATTATAATTGTGGGAAGATAAAAATAAAATGCTGCTATTTTGTTGTTATAAATATTTTCCACTTTCTTTAAATAAATTATTAAAAAGTTTGTCCATCAAATTAAAGGACAATATCAAAGTTGTCGTCATATTTTATCACTATTCTAAAGGTTTTTTTAATCAAAATAAGGGATATTCCAGTCCATTATGGAGAATGAAAAACAATAGATTGGATTGATTATATAAATAGAAAAAAATAGTATGAGGTGTATGTGTCCACCATATCAATAAACTGAACCGCCGTGTTAAAAAAGTTTCAACAATTAAATGGTTAAGGAAAAAATTAATAAATAAAAATAAAAAATAGAATAATAATAATAATAAAATAAATTAAATAAAATATAAAAAATGATAAATTTGAAAACAATTTAGTTAATTAAAGTAAAATTTCAAACGCTGGTTTTAAACTTTTCAATCTCTTTCCATTCAAAATCATAAAACTTTAAAAAAAAATCATAAAACTTTGAATATTTATGTAAATTAAAATAAAAAAATTTATTCTTAAGATTGAAATTGAATCTCTAAGTTGACTTCTTTAACTTCAATCTTTCTATTTGGACTTTCTCTTGTCTTTAATATGTTTTTTTCCCTTGATCATCATCTTTTAAGGATGTAAAGATACCTGCATAGTTAACAACCTCTACTATTACCTACTAAGAATTAGTTCACCAAAGATAATATGTATGAGTTCTTCTATAATCATCATCTTTTAAGGATGTAAAGATACCTGCATAGTTAACAACCTCTATTATTACCTACTAAGAATTAGTTCACCAAAGATAATATGTATGAGTTCTTCTATAATC
The DNA here is from genome assembly GCF_029867415.1 of Vicia villosa. Taxonomy (NCBI): domain Eukaryota; kingdom Viridiplantae; phylum Streptophyta; class Magnoliopsida; order Fabales; family Fabaceae; genus Vicia; species Vicia villosa. Next base: position 53,231 of record NW_026706353.1, on the reverse strand, counting down.
ATCATCTTTTAAGGATGTAAAGATACCTGCATAGTTAACAACCTTTACTTACCTACTAAGAATTAGTTCACCAAAGATAATATGTATGAGTTCTTCTATAATCATGATCTTTTCGAAAGAAAGTTAAAGATATTTTATACACCAAAGATAATATGTATGAGTTCTTCTATAATCATGATCTTTTCTAAAGAAAGTTAAAGATATTTTATATTTAGGTTTTTAAAGACTATGTTGTTGCACCCCAATTTTTGACCTCTGAGATCCCATCATTTTTCTAAGTATCATGATCATTATCAATATCATTTATCATCATGCATATTTACTAACAAAAAATAAAAAGAAAAAAAGAGTTTGTTGCTTGTGTGTTAAAAACAGGAGAATGATCAAGAGAAAGCTGAAGAAATTAGGGTTTTGAGGCCCACAAGAGGTTCAAAATTATCTCAAGACTCAAAGGTTCCTCCAATCAATATTCAAGTCCAAGGATGGCTCAGTTTAAGGCAGACAACTCTCCAGATCGTCTGAAGCACCAAATTAGGGTTTTGACCTAATTTCACCAGAGGATTGACTTTTAATCAGGAGATGATTCCAAGACTCAAAATATTATTCAAAGGCCTTCAAATCAACATTAAAGTCCATTCATGTCATTCAATTGAAGAGAAGACCTTGATTCATTGAAAGATCGCAAAACTGCGGTTCATTTGAAAAAAGTCAACTGCAGTCAAAAATCAAGATTTTTGGTCAACATCAATTATTTGAAGTAATATTCATCATTTGATCAAGGATTGATCATAATTCATCAAGAAAAGTTCAGAAATCAACAAAACTCAAAATTGCAAAATTAAGGTTTTTGACATAAAAGTCAACTGAACTTTGACCAGCCATAACTCTCTACTCGTTCATCAGAAAAATTACAACCGAAGCTCATTCTCAAGGAAATTCAATTCTCTACAACTTTGATGTTGGGTCCGAGGTCAAGAAATGCTTCCGCCTAAGAGATATAAGCCAAAACATTACAGGTCATTTTCAAAGTCAACAAAAAGCAGTTTTTTGTCAAAGCCCATATCATCAAGATAACTTCTCCAAATGCAAAAACGCTTCCAAAGTGGCTTGTAGAGGACATCTTGGGCTTTCCAAAAAGTACAAGAGCACTTTCATAGGATCAAAATTGAGGGAGATATGCCTTGATGAAGTTGACCTTTTTTGGAAGAATGGATGAAACAAGTAATGACCAAAATTTGATTTTTTTTCAAAAAGGCCAATTCTTTTGTGATTCAATCTTGATTCTCATATGTTTAAAGATATTCACAACCTATCCATGGCTCATGACATTTTTTATTTCATTTTTTATTGAATTTTATTTATTTAAAATTCAATTAAAGTGAGATAATTCAAAGATATTATCAAAGATGCTTATGGTTGCCAATCAAGACTAATTCAAAGATGCTTCAAGATAATATTTGAGATTGGAAAGAATAACACTTGAGTGTTTTAACCATGGTTAAGCAAATGCACTTATTGAAAAAATATTCCATTTTATATTCTTTTCCAAAATCAATCATGAAAATTCCAACTTGCAAGAGTTCAAGATCAAATCATTTGCCTATAAATAGAGCTTCATTTTCTTCATTCAAGAGGAAAAAAAGGGGGAGGAACACAAAGAACAACAACAATCACCACAAAGTCATAGCTTAAGTTTATATTTTTGCAAAAGTTTCAAGAAACTTGTAAAAATCAAGGCTCATTCAAATAGCCACCTTCAATCAATTTCAATCACTCTATTCCACTCTTGGGACATCATAGAGTAAGTACAATGTAATTTTTAATATGTAGTAGTGTTAGGAGTTCATGAATTAAAAACTCCATATTTATGCATATTTTCAATTTCTCAAAAAAAATGTTTTAATTTTAGTTTTAAGTTGATAAAATGTTTATTTAATTTTTAACATAAAAATATTTTATTTCTTTTCATAATTAATTTATTTTGCTTAATTAATTAGTAATTATGCAAATATTGCTTTTTAATTATTTTCAACCAATCCAAAAACTCCAAAAATATTTTCCTTTTAGATTTAGGTTTATATTTTTATAATCTAATATTTGACATAAAAATATTTTATTTTTATTCATAGTTAATTTATTTTGCTTAACTAATTAGTAATTATGTATATATTTGCTTTTTTTTAATTATTTCTAACCTATCAAAAAATTCGAAAAAAATATTTTATTTTGTTAAATTAGGTTTATATATCATATACTAATTTTATACATAACTAGATTTATTTTTCTTGTTAAGTTTAATTATTTGTATAATTATTTGTTTAATTAGCTTGTTAATTAACTTAAAATCAATTCCAAAAAAATCACAAAAAAAAAAATCGAATTAAGTTTAATTTGTTTTTATATTTATTTTTGTATATTATTTAATATTATTTCTTATCTTTTTCTTTGTCCCGAATTGGAATAAAAGATCAAATATGGCAGAGATTGTATGCAGTTGATTTAAGACTTTTGAAAATTTATCGTGTAGTCGCTATGATTCTACCAAGCTTCTGATAAATTTTCATTAACTTTAAATCCGAGATCATCATTCACTCACCATCGATCTTCACTAACATCGTGAATATACTTGACTAGCTTCAAGATGATTCACGTGCTAACATACTAACAATTGACTTTAATTTCCGCATTTTATTATATTGTTCTTTATATTTCTTGCTTTATGCTTTATTTTATTATTTATTATTTATGTTTCTGTTATTTTTTCTTTGTCCATTTGGACATACTATTTATATTTCTGTTATTTTTTTCTTTGTCCACTTGGACAAATTATTTATATTTCTGTTATTTTTTCTTTGTCCATTTGGACATATTATTTATGTTTCTGTCATTTTTTCTTTGTCCATTTGGACATATTATTTATATTTCTGCTTTTTTTTCTTTGTCCATTTGGACATATTATTTATATTTCTGCTATTTTTTCTGTGTCCATTTGGACATATTATTTATATTTCTGCTATTTTTTCTTTGTCCATTTGGACGTATTATTTATATTTCTGCTATTTTTCTTTGTCCACTTGGACATATTATTTATGTTTCCGCTATTTTCTCTTTGTCCATTTGGACATATTATTTATGTTTCCGCTATTTTCTCTTTGTCCATTTGGACATATTATTTATGCTTCCGCTATTTTTTCTTTGTCCATTTGGACGCATTGTTTATGTTTCCGTCATCTTCACTTCTTCTATTTTTAAATCAAAAGTGAGCTAAGCAATTAAGAGCCCATGGATAACCATGGATACAAAGGGTGCTTAAAACCTTCCCTTTGTATAACCAACCCCCCGAACCCAAAATCTGTCAAAAGGTCTTTCCTGTTCTTTTATGCCTTTCCTAAATGTTGGATAAAATAAAAGTCGGTGGCGACTCTTGCAAAAATAAAAAAAATAAAAAAAATAAAAAAAAGAGAGCAAGGAGTCAGTTCGCCTCAAAAAACCGAGTTTACATATGTGTATAGAGAAATTAACATATTCTATTACCTTTTGTTGGGTCTTCGCAGGGAGCATCCGCACTGGGTCAAGAGTAACACACAAGTGAAAGAGACGCCGCATATTCACCCAAAATCTTAAGGTGATAGGTATATGGATCATTACACTAATAAAGTGCTCAACCTCCACTTTTCCAAGCAATGTGAGACAAACAACTCACACTTGCATACAACAATCTCCCTCTCAAGTGTGAGTCCATCCACTATACTCCTCCTCAAGCGGAAACTCTTTCATCCACATACACTTGTACCGTTGTGCGGGCACAACAACGGGACACGCCGCCTGACCACCACATTGTCAGAAAGACTTTCGATACAAAGAGTCGGTCCTTTAATTGAACCATCGACTCTGATACCACTGTTGGGTCTTCGCGGGGAGCATCCACATTGGGTCAAGAGAAACACACAAGTGAAAGAGACACCACATATTCACCAAAAACCTTAAGGTGATAGGTGTATGGGTCATCACACTTATAAAGTGCTCAACCTCCACTTTTCCAAGCAATGTGGGACTAACAACTCACACTTGCACACAACGCCTTTGATACACAACTTACTTAATACTAAGTAACTTGAGCAATAAAGAATCAATATTACAACAACTAATGGGTAAGAGTATGGATCTTACCAAAAACCAAAGGTTCTATAATTTTGTTTAATTGTTATTATGTGAAGAGATTTTTCCCTCGTAGGAGTGGAATTGTAAAACATATTTATTTCTTTAGTTGTGTGACTTGAAGAGAAACTATTGGTATCATCATCAACATCATAACTTGACTTTTCTATCTTTGGTATTCAAATATTTTTGGATCCTTTTTAATGTTAGTGGAAAACATATTATGAGCAGTATAATTTCTCATTTTACATTCACGATGCTCTTTATAAAAGTATGAATGAAGATGTCTTTCTTTGTTCTCATGGCCTTTCTTACTAAAATATAACATAACAATATGACCATCTTTACTAAGTAATTTTATTTTAGGGTTTTTCATTTGGATGTTGGTCGAGCATTACAAATATTATAGATGATTTTGTTGTTGTTCTTAGGTTCATAACCAATATCAGCCTTATCGTAAGACTCTCTTTGGTTTTCCATCAAAAGATTCAAGTTGTCTCTTTATTTAGTGAATTTATCAAGTACGTTTTGAAGATCATATATTTTATTTTTTAAAATATTGCATTGATCACACTTGATAGATTCATCTAAGACTTCGTGAGAGGAGAAATATTTTTGAATTATATCATCTTATCCCTCTATATGACTTTTTATTTCTTTGAAAATGTTTTTACTTTTCAATTCAAGGGAAGACATAGTATCTTTGGAGGTAGAGATGATTTGTTCTAATTTACTTTCTTCTTCTTCTAGCTTAATACTAGTGTGAAATAAATCTTGATAGCAAAAGTAAGAGGTTACTTCATCGCCTTGATGATTTGCCATGAGACATAGATTTTCTTCTTCCTTATCTGAGGATTCTATATCATGATTATCCCAGGATATGTATGCTCTATTTTCTTCTATCTAGAATTTCTTAAACTTTTTTATTTTGCTTCCTTCTCTAGTTTTGAGGGCAGTTTAGTCTTATTTTTCATTTCTCTCTGTATTGATCACATGTAGGAATAGACGATGAACTTTCTTCACTTTGTTTCTAGAGTCTTGAAGTTTGTTTTTCGTGCTTTAGGAATTCACTGAATTTTCAAAATATGAATCCCATGAAGTCATTACTTTAATTTTACTTTGACACTTTTTATCTTCTAGCTCCATATCATTAATGCATGTGGCATTTAGTGTAACACTTTTCTTATTCTTGTCATATTTTTCATCATCAACTAGTATCTTCAGCTCCATCTCATGCTCCAACAATTTACCATATAAAGTGTGTGTATCTATAGTTGCTACATCCTTAGATTCCAAATTATAGTGAATTTAGGTTTCTAACTACGATTTACATCTAAGAATTTTCACAAGTAGTTCTTCATTTGAAAATATTTTTCCCAGAGTTCATAATGACTCACGATATGCATAAATCATGTTTGCATTTGATTTATGCTCTCTTCATATTTTATTTTGAAGAGTTCATACTCCTGGGTTATTGGTCTCAACCTTGCCCTCTTTTCCGCATTAGTTCCTTCATAGGTAACTTGGAGGGTGTCCCATATTTCTTTTGTAGTATCACAGTGAGAAACTCGCAAATTTCTCATCAATATTGAGAGCAGTAGTGATGACAACTCTTGCCTTCCAACTGCACTACACATTTTCTTTATCATCTTTGATTCAATCATTTTCAAGTTTCTTTTCTACATCACCATTAACTTTAGGTGTAGGAAAAAACTAAACTTATTTCATATTCTTCCAAATACCACGATCATTCCCTGCTATGAAAAACTTTATTTGAATGATCGAAATAATTTGAGATAGTCATTAATGCCATTGATATAAATATGGTTCAAATCTTATTTGATCCTTCTCACATTTTTTATAGATGAGCTTATCAAGATCGTGGAACTCAAATCCATGTCTTAATTAGGACATGAGTATGAAAAACATTATTTGGATGGTCGAAACAACGCTTGTCCACAAATAAAATCTGCAATCCTCATTTTGTTCTTTCAACACATGAAATTTCTGCCTTATTTTGAACATATTTGTCTCCCAAATTCAAAGTAACATAATAAATTTCATTTTTACTACTACTCATTTATAATAAATCTAATATATTTATCCAACATAGTCTTTGATAAAGCCATTGACAAACTCTTTGGTCTATCATTAAATCCAAACTTTTTAAATATCAAAATTATATGAGATCCATTTGGATTTCCAATTTGTATATAAAATATCTTGTAGTTCTTAATAAAATAAAATTTTTGAGGTGAATGATCATATTATTTTTCGACAAGATTACAATTATGAATTATAAAATATGTTATATTTAGATGTTTTGACTTGATCATTCTTATAAGCACTTTTCTTCAATTATAATTATATGCTTATAAAAACTTTTCTTCAATTCTAATTATATTAGATTGTTAGGAATTAGTTATTTGGAACATACAAATTTTTTGTAGTTAAGAACAATTCTTAATTTTTGTACTAGATCAGAAAGTACTTTGTGAGACATATGTCCTTCATAAAGATATTTTACATTAAAATATAAAATGAAAATGCAAAAGAATTTCTAAACATAAAATAATTAAAAATATTGTAGCAAAATCATTTAATAAGCACTTTTAATAAAATGTTGTCACTCTTTTTACTCGAACCAATGAACTTGGACATTTGATTAGAAAAAAAAATTATATTAGAAGATTTTCTAGTGGATCGAAAACCATGTTCCACTTTGTTTCAAGTCATTTGTAGATTGAATAGACAAAACTAAATTATTTAGATAGGAATCCATTTGAGGGGTGGGTGCTATACTTACACCAAAATCTTTACACCATAACTTACACCAAGTAAAATACAGCACACATTTGTATCATTTCATTGAAAAAGTGAAAAACATAAATATTAAATATAATTAAAAAAACAAACCGTATTAATATACGGTGTTGGTGTCACTTTTTAGTGTACCAATGTCATTACTCAATCCATTTAGTTGTATCAAATACACAGAACTAGAAAATTTGTTTTTTCCTGCAAAATTTCCGGCAAAAAGTTATCCGCGGAAAATTAAACATTACTTCATGCGGACTTGTAATTGACAGCAGATTCTGCAATAATATCTTTGGTTTTAACTTCAAATTTTTTTAACAAAATTATATGAAATTTACTGCGGATATAACAGCGGTACATTTGGCAAAATATCCTTTTTGTCCCTTAAGTATATCTTGGGGTCCATTCTGGTCCTTTATTTTTAAAATGTGTCAAAGTAGTCCTTTAATTGTTCAAAAAAGTCCATGTTAGTCCTTTCCGTCCATTTTTTTTTTAAAACAACGCCTATTTTTCCATGTTGACATCCGACGTGGCGTTTGACGTGGCATATGTTTAATAGCAAGGTCATCAAAATTCAAAAAAATTCCAAAATTTTTCCTTAAACCTGGATTCGGACTCAAGCTACATTGATTACAAAGAAACTAACTTTCCACTAGGCTTCTTAGTCATTGATGATTAATTTTACATTCAACTTTGTTATCAAGTAAATCATTATTAATCACTCTTCTTCATCAATTCCACAACCTTCACAAACCATAACTTCACCATTCTTTCTTCAACCCATTCCATAACCACAGTAACCTAACCTCCATTAACATCAAAATGAAGGACAACCCTTTCTGCAGTTTTTGGATCTGCAATTATTTTGATTTTTGGATCTCCAAAATCTAACCTTCACAAACAAAAATTTTGGATCTGCAATTTCAAAACCACTTGCGTCCTAGACGTGGATTGACTCAAAAGTTCCTTTGTGCTTTTCCCTGTTCTTGATGACACCAACATGACCTCTGTTTCTTCCTCCAATGACCATGACAACATTCCCCACATCAAACTTGATAAAATCAGTGATCTTGTTGTTTTCAATGTCAAGTTCGATGGTGTCATTGGCTTTAATTAGTGGGGTGCGACCATCATAGGTGTTAAGATAGGGAATACCCTTCTGTCTGAATTGAACGGATCGAACCTTCCAGAGCTTAAACTGCAAAAAATATAATATAAGAACTTCAGAGAGAAAGAACAATTGAAACATAGTTATAATAAGTGTCAGCTAGCATCTCATCAAACTTGCTAATGCAGATGGGGCCATTTCATTACAAGAGTTGAAATTAAAGAGATTGTGAAGGAAAATACAATCCTTTGCTTCATCCTCCCTCACAGAGTGGAGACGGAAATGACCCTTGGTATCATACAGAAGACGAAAATTTTCTTTTGTTTTGGGAATAGAAACAACATTTGGTCACAGAAAGAGATCAGAAAAACTTATCAACAAGGAAAATGCAAAATCAAAAGTTGTTTTACTGAATTGATTATTGTATGATAGTCAATCACAACTGTTGCAAGAAATGCTAATGATAATCGTAAGAAAATTTTGATCATTTGTGTTGCTGGGTTCGTAAGAAAATTGTTGTTGATTGTTGGTGTTGTTGGGTTCGTAAGAAAATTTTGGACAACCTATGTTGATGATGATTCTCTTTGGTTTGAGTGGAGAAAGACATAGTTTTATTCCACTCATTGTGTAAGATATTCAAATAAGTGTGAAGTGGTGTAGTGGTTTGATAGCCAATTAAGCAACCAAGAGATCAAGCATTTGAATCCTGCCCCGACGTATACTTAAGGAATAAAAAGGGTATTTTGCCAATTGTTTTCTAGATTTTGCAACATTGCTTTTTATTCATTTTTTAATTTTAAATCAATCTCATTTTCCTTAAGAACGTTTTAGTGCATAGTAGTTTTATTTAATACATATTATGTAATCTAAAAACTAAAACTAAAATATAATGTTTTGGTAAATAGTATTATAGTTTGATAAAATAAATGTGTAGTATGTTCTATGATTTGTCTATCCATTGCCATTAATTCAAATCCTACTTCCTAAAAAATATTGATGATATTAATCAAAGAAGAAATTTTGTTCTATGATTTGTCAATCCATTGCCATTGATTCAAATCCTACTTTCTTAAAATTTTGGTAATATTGACCAAAGAAGGAATTGAACCCTGTGGATTTTTTATTCATGAGCACACAGGCTGACCATTTGACTATCGTACTTTATATATAAAAAATTAATACAAAAAACTTAGCTGACTTAAACTCTGGACTCACCAGGATGGTAAGTCTTAAGGCTTAAAGGATGTTTAAAAAAGTGCTTAAAAATTACTAAAAAGATTTTCTCATCTACAACGAAAGTTAAATACACGATCTTTTAATGTATGTGTCAACTTCTTACCCTTATGAGGATATTTTTTATTTCACATCATTTTAGTTTAATAAATCATTTATCCATGTAACATTTCAAAAATATATTAAAATGTGTCCATTTAATTTCATTAAAAAAATTCTATTGAGCCTCTTTAATTATAAAATTAAAGAATCTTAAAAAATTAGAAATATAAAAATTAATGTGCAAATACAACACATTGATGTACTTAAAAGACACTTAATAATGATTAAGTTTTCAAAAAATGATTTTTACAACTCCAGAAGCGTTAAAAACGATTTAGTTAACGTAAGAGAAAAATAACCTTATAAGTTTACAAAGTGATAGCACCAATTCATACATGCAAAAAGGAGAAATATGGCTCATATAGTCAAATTTATTTATATAATGATTATCTTTCTATTCCCATTTCTTAATACAACAAATATTGAAGGTAAGCCATTTTAATTCTTTTCAAATTTTCCCTTTATTTCACGTACAATATTTTTATTTTATAAAATATTTTCTCAATACAGCGTTGAAACGTTCAAATTGCTTTAGAGCTTCAGATTGTCCAGATAGGTGTCGAAATCCTAAGATCATGAAGTGTATGTACCAGACCTACTGCAAATGTGTGATGCCAGGATATATTCCACCTCCATGATTCTGTATTTTTATCCATACCCAATAGAGTACTCAAGTGGTGTTATAAAGTAATCCATAAGCTGCCATTTAGTTATTGTATTGGCTTCAAATAATTTTATTTTTTTCTTTCTTTAATTTAAAGATCTGTGTTTTATGGCTTTGTACCCAGATGATGATTTTTAAATTAAATAAGCACTAGTGGAAAAAGAAGATTTAACACCTTTTTTTTCTTACATCTAACATCTATTTAGGTCTGGTGCTGTTGCTATTTTAAAACCGCTATAAAAGGTTCACTATAATACCTAATTGTATAAAAAATAGGTGTTAAGGTTTTTTTTTTTTGAAACAGCTGATAAAATTATCAATAAAGAATAAACTAGGTGTTAAGGGTTAATCTTCACCACCTTATTATAGTAAAAAAGGTATCAAAATCCACATTTGACATGTGTTTTATGTATAAAATTGTCGTTGAATATCTTTATTTAACAATTTATAAGAGAATTTCTTCACCCACCTCCTAACCTTCTTGCTCACCCCTGGTGAATTTACAACACTACCCCTTGTTTCGGAAGTTCATTTCCGAAAAGGTACTTTTTTTTGAAAAAAAGGTGTTTTCGGAAATGAACTTCCGAAAACGTGTTTTTTTTAATATAAAATATTGATTTCGGAGATGCATCTCCGAAATAAAGTTACATTTTCAGAAAATGTGGTGTTTCGGAAGTTCATCTCCGAACTCACCCCCCTTGGAGGAATTCGGAAATGCACTTCCGAAAAAAGGTCTGGACAGAAGAAAAATAACAAACAAGAACGATTCGCTTTATTTAATCGGATGAAGACGATGGAGGAGACGCTGCAACAGGTTAGAAAGTCCTGATCCTCTAGAAATCCATACCACATTGTAACTTACCAACATAATAAACAACAACAAAAAACTTATGAGCAAACTATACTTATATCATAGTGGTGTAGATCCTTATCAGCCACTCGCAACTGAAAATGATTAGCACGAACTTGAATTTTCCTTCCCAATTTTCCTTCCCAATTTTCCTTCTGAGACGACGGAGCCGACTCTAGAGTAGCCTTCTGTTTAACTTCGGCAGTCAGGCTCTCGATGGAGATCAGAGCCGAACTCAAGGAAGCAACCGGCGCTGCGACAGATAGAACAAACGGCGCTGAAACAGATGGACGAACAACCGGAGCTGCAACAACAGACGGAGGAGAGGTAACCGGGGCCGGAGCATATGACGGAGGAGGTGGATGTCCGGAGGAAGAAGGATTGGAGGTACGTCCACCGCGAGAGCCACGGCCACCACCACCACGGCCTGATCCTGCAGCATTGATGGATGATTGTTGAGAATGTGCAGGAGATGGTTGACTCCGGCGATTTTCGGGATGATTTCCTCCACCGCGGCGAGACATTGTGATGAAAGCAGTAACAAGAGATAGAAAACGTTAAAGCAAAGAAGAAGACTTAGGATCGAAAATGATTTGGGATATTTTGAAAGAAAAATGGGTGAGAAGCTTTTAAATAGGAAAGTGTTTTAGAAGTTAACCGTCTGAGAGTGGTGGGGAGAAGGAAAAGGGAACTTCGAAATTTCAAAAGGTTTTTTATTCTTTTAAATAGGGCGTGGCTGTGGAGCTTCCCAATTTTTGTTACGTAGGCTTTTAAGTAGGAAAGTGTTACCACATTTCTTAGAAGGTAACCGTCTTAGAAGGCTTAGGTAGGCACATGTGTCCACATTTCTTACCTGATCAGGGGACGTCATTACAAAAAAATCAAACAAAGGGGTGCGCTGGGAAAGTCAAAGTTCTATGTTTATAATCCAGAAGATGGATAGTGTTCGCGGCGATGAAATCCAAGAATCTACATATTGAAATCAGAACAATCCAAAAACTAAGATGATAAATCCAATACAAAAACACTGTGCGATACAATCCGAAATCAGAACAAAACAAAACACGTCAAACAAAACAAAAACACGTTATTCTGCCCGACGAGCGTTACAAAATACACATCAAACAAAATAAAAACACGTTATTCTTCCCGACGAGCGAACTCCTCCGAATGAAGATAATTATACCAATCCTCATCCCACTCAGTATCAGAACCATCAGCGTTGATCACGCCTGAAGACTGAGTATGCACGTCCGAGCCATGGACCCCCAGGGGACGAGAAGCAGAACCAGTCAAAACCTTCTTCTTCTCCTTCACCTCCTTCACCTCCTTCTTTGAAGAACCCTTTCTTCCCTTAGCGCCACCCATTCCTGCGTAAAAATGAAGAAAGAAAGGTCTATGAGACCTCCTTTTATAAAAGAAGAAAGGGACACAAACTTCAAAGAAACAGGCACAATAAACAAAGGCGTTAAAAATAAAGTACTTGCAAATTAAAACGGACACTCCCTACCCTCTCTAGAAGACGCAGTCCTGCGTGCTGGTTGATTGTCTGACATGTTCCTGTAAACAATTGAAATCGATTAATATGCGAGACAAAATAAAAAACAAAAAAATTTGAACTTCTGATACATTTCGGAAGTTCATTTCCGAAAACTGGGATGGAGGTGTTTTCGGAAATGAACTTCCGAAACACCCCTGCGATGGAGTTTTCTGCAACTTCCATGGCAGACCCCTAAACCAAACTTCAAACCAAATCAAAATGCTTCTAAACAACCTAAATACTACTAACAACCTAACCATATATCATTTATGCAATTAAAACCCTAAATAACATGCATTTGAATAATAGATCTAAAAATTTCAAAACTTACAAAGTGTTAGGATTGAGGGCTTTTGAATGTTGTTTAGCAGTGTGATTGGAGCCTTGATGCAGCTTTGGAATTCTGTTTGCACAAATTTTCGCCTTTGCCACTTTTTGTTTTGATTTAGGGTAAATGATTGGGGGAGGGGGAGTGTTTTGATAAATCTGCAGAAATCGCAGTATTTGGGAAGTGCACTTCCGAAATGATGTTTTCGGAAATGAACTTCCGAAATAAGTCAATTTTTTCAAAAAAAGACGCTTTCGGAAATGAACTTCCGAAGCAAGGGTATTTTGAAATTTTCGCTGGGGGTGACCCCCATAGGGAGGTGGCTAAAGAAATTTTCATTTATAATAATAACGGATGTTAAATTTTTGTTTTTTTTTTAAATTGTTTTTTAGGCTTTTCCTTCTCACAATTTTTATTTTATTAAAAATTAAATATACCTAGAAGTAACATTGTAGATAGCACACTTCATACCATATTATTGCTTAAGAGTTTAATGAATACACAAATTAAAGAGAAAAATTATGACATTTGTTTTTATACAACACATAATTGCCTCATAAAATGATTTACTATGCTAACTACAAACTTAACTCTAAGAAACTCAACACTAGTGTGCATCTTAATAAATATATTATATACAACCAACAAATAAAACTCAATTGAGAACTAAACTTAAAACCAATATTGTCTTACGTAGGCTTAGAACCAAGGGATATGTTATGATCTCACTTAAGATATGGATCAACCAATACTACTACAAAATAATTTCTTTTAACCCTAATTGAGAAAAAGATTTTATCACGGTGGGAGATATGTAGTAACTTCTATGAGTGGTGTAATCACCCTCTTGATTTTCTGTGATTTCCTTGTTTTGTAGGCTTGGCTAGTTTTACTGTTTTCCATATTGTCTCTCTTGGTGTATTTGAGTTTGAGTATCTCTAGTGCTCTTATTTAAATACACAGTTGCTTATCAAAAAACAAAAAACGAAGAGGGTGAGAGTAACTGTTTTTTTATCGCAGGCTAGTAACTGTAGTAAAAACAATATATCGCACAACATTCCACTACGAATCTAAATTTCGATTTTAGCAAATGGTGGAATAGTCATCGGTTTGATACCCATTAATAAAATTTTGGCATTTTAAAAAGGTACACCAACATTTCACCACGGTTGTAGCTTTTAACCGAGGTGATATATACATTTGAGTTTATTATAACTTATGTTGAATGCTTATTCCGCCAGCAGCTCACTAAACATATAACTTTTTAGTTTTATTTAGAAAATAATAAAATAAAAATTAAGTTATATTAACTTACACTAATCATTGTTTTTCATTTCTAGCTTTCTGCTACTCATTATCCATATATCGCTCTTTAATAGTTAGGATTTGATTCAATGCTTCTGATTTTTCAATCAACATTTTTTTCTCTACTAGTTCATTCTTTAAAGTATCAAAATTGTTGAGATATTCTGATTCATCATCATCATCGTCATAATTATCATCATGTTGATGATGAATCAAAATTTCTCATACAAATTTGATCATTTGCATAATAAAATAGTAGAGAAGGAAGAGTTGATTGAGGAACTAAAAGTATCAAACTAAATTCTAACTTTTAAAGAGCAATATATGGATAATGGGTTGCATAAATTTCGAAAAGCATTGATTAATGTAAGTTGTTCTTAAAATATAACTTAATTTTTATGATTAATATTTTCTAATTCAATTTGAAAGATTATATATTCAGTGAGGGGTTGGTAAAACACTCAATCCACATATGATTTAATAAACCCATTTGTATCTTTTATTTTATGCTCTAGACATGTTGGGTTGAACAAAATTAAAGTTACACAATAAATAACACTATCAACAACATCATAGCACAACAAAAAAAACAACAACAATAACACAACACGTTTTGCAGTATTTTAAACTGCCACTAAAAACTAAATATTTTTAAATATCTATTACCATAGGCGGAGGTTAGAACCCCTAGTATATGGTCAATATTTAAATTAATTGTTCATTATTGACGGTAGTTGAAATTTTCGTTCAAAATATAATTGCCATATAAATCATCGTAAATTGCATTATCAACGATTGATTATAACTGTCGCGACAATACCTCTCAGTGTATTAAACAATAACAACACGCATCTGCCAAATGCATTCTACGAAGGTAAAAACCGCCGTAGTTATATTTTTGAAACGCCATAAAAATCTCTTTATAATGTAGTGCACGTGAGCTTTCACACTTCCTCTCTTTCACAACTTTGAAGCTTCAAATTCCTTGCGTCATAATCTTTGTGTTTAGCACTTTACTAGAACCTTGAATCTTCTCCCCGAGGTGGCTTAAGATAACTTTAGAATGAGAAATATCATCGGAAATATTTGGAAAGATAACATCTAGGACCACCGTGATCAAGCAGAGGATCAAACAATAGGATTCCACCAAACTTCGAAGTCATCATCAAAACCACCATGATCCATCAATTGATCACAACATCACGTGCAGTACTTGTAAGCATATATATATATTTACATTCTCCCAATTTTTTATTATGACAACGCATCTTTCCAAGATATGAAAAAAAAACAAGAAAGAAATATGATAGATTGGAGCAGTTAAACTCCCACTAACAAATATAGAGAGTATACCCTAATCCTCCTAAGAGTATACTTCTCCCCCCTTTGATTTTATCAAAAAATAAAAAGAAAATAAACACAAGCAATCACATAGATCATGTATACCATATAAAGAACGAGATGAAGAAGGAGAAGAAGCAAATAGAAAATATTAATCCATGCATGATTTAGTCAAAATTATTACCTCAGTTATGATGAAAAATAAATTTTCTTTAGGAAGTCTTTTGTAAAAATAAATTCAAGTTGATTATATGAAGAAACATACTCAATTACACAATCCTCTTTTTCAACATGATCTCTAACGAAACAACACCTAACCTCAATGTATTTCGCTCGAGAGTGAAGTATCGGATTATTTGTGAGGCTTATGGTGCTAGTGTTCTCAGCTTTTATCGGAACATATCCAAGATTAACTTTGTAATCACTAAGTTGGTGTTTCATCCAGATAATATCACTACTAGAAAATTCTCTTTAAGTGACCAAATTAGAGACTGAAAAAGCTTATAAATCGATCACTAAAACGTTTAGCGACCGGTTTAGTGACCGTTATGTTTCGGTTGAAAAAGTGCCAATCGCTAAGCTTTTGTAATGAATTTAGTGAATGAAATTTAGTGACCGAATTTGTGACTGAATTTAGTGATCGATTTTAGTGTTCTTTTTTGTAAAATAAAATTAAAAGTTGTGATACCTGAGAATCAAACTCGTGACCTTCGCATATCTTAATAAGACATTATCACTGCACCACTATACACCTATTTTTATATTTTATATTTAAACATATATATTATATAAATAAATTATTTTTAAAACCAATAAAAAATATGAAAACTTTTAATAAAAATTAAAAGAGAATTAAAATCTTTAAAGAAATGAAAAGTAAAGAGTAACATAATAAAGAGGATTAAAAATAGAAAAAGAAAACAAAAAATATTAGTGACTGAAATTTCAGTCACAAATTTTTATATATAAATTAAATTGTATATAAAAACATTTTTCGTAACCGAATAGGCGGTCACAAAATTTTGGTCTCTAAATCAGTGGCTGATTTATTTTAGTGACCGGTTTTGTGACCTTTTAAAATTGGCTCATGAATATTAAATTTTGGTGGCTAATTCGGTCTTTACAATGACCAAAAATTTTCGTTCACTTAATCGCTCACTAAAAGCGAATTTTCTAGTAGTGTATGTACACAATAGCTACCTAGAGCAACATATAATGCCTTAGCTGATGATAGCGTTACACTTGCTTGTTTCTTGTTATTCAAGGAGACAAGTAAGTTATCAAGTAAGAAAGCAGGCACACTAAGCGAAGATGGGATGCACCTAGCGAGCCTACCTTTTATCATACTTATAAATAGGGGTGCCAGGTTCAGTTTGAAGGGAGTTTCGTTGGATTCAAGGTAGTACAGAAAGTGAGTAGGTTCACCTTAATATCTATAGAAGAAAAAGAATAGAAGACTGAAGGCGGAAGTGTTGCTCGAGAGATTGTTGTAAATGTTATTCCAACTCTTTCTTCTAGAGATTACATGTACAACTATGATGATTAAGTGTATATAAAAATTTATTTTTTTAACGGGTTAGTGTAGTCATTATTATAATCGTGTATTAATTATAGGCATGGCATTTTATGTAATTATACTTAAGCTTTAAGATTGATGATTCTTTGTTCTTAATGTCTGTTTTATATTAGCTCTACCTTAAACATATTCTCATGGCATGACTTTCTATATGAAAGGTATTGATAATCTATTGGATGCAAATGCCTAGAGATAGGGTTAGGTTTAATATCCGCATGAATAACAAGCTTGGTAAAAGGTGGATCGACATCTACATTTAATGTTGAAACTTAATGTCATTGTATTGGTTAGTAGGACAAGTGATTATTTATTAAGTAATACAAATGATCTCATGAAATTGACTCAGAGATGAGTTCAAATGAGCGTATAATTTGAGAATATTAATAGTTGGTTAGAAAAGGATATTACTTACCAATGATTGTACATAAGGATAAGAATAATGAAATCTAACGCCAACAAGTGTTCTCACTATTAATACTTAAATATCAAATTATTTCCTTATCATTTTATTTTCAAAATCAAACAAATCTAAACAAACCTTCTTTTAGAATCATAAATTCTGCTTGATGGTCTTTAAAGCACAATCGATCTTTGTACTTGCTTTTGTACTTACAACAGTTTTCCTCCATTCTTTAAGTAGACTTTGATTATATAAGTTTACTTCTTCAACTTGAATATCTCTTGATCAAACGGAGCCAACTTGAATATCATACTCATTACAATATCTTTGAAATTATCCATCTTCGTCACTATGGATCGATGCAATGTTTAATCCTTTCTTGTTTAGGATAGCCTTGGCCAGTTTCCTAAAGGCAACAAATGTGTCTCTTTTCTAAGAAAAGAATAGTGTCCATGTATAGCAAGGGTAGTCATCTAGAACTACAAGGGCATACAGATTACCTCTAAAACCTTTTGTTTTGGATGGGATAAAAATATCCATGTGAAAAATTTGTAACGGCCAGTTTATAGAAACAAAAATTTTATAATTAAAAGAGGCCCTTAGTTATTTTTCCCTTTTTGTCACGTATCACATGAATAACTTTTCTTAAAGTGCATGTTTAGAAGGCCAATCACTAATTACTTAGAAACCAACTCGTTTAAGTGGTCCATATGGATATGGGCTATTCTCTTATGTCATAGCCAAGCCCATCCTCGTTACCAAGAAGACAAATATCATTTGAAGGGATCTTATTTAGATTCACAATATAGGTGTTTCCACTTCTAGAGATGGTGAATATAGTTTGATCTAATTTGGATTTTTAAAACCATGCATCCAAACAAATCAAAAGTTAAATAGTTACATTTGTCACTTAATTAACTCATACTTAGTAAATTATGTTTTAAGATATCAACTAAATGAACCTCTATAATTGTTGGGCTGGAGAACTTACCAACAATACCAATACCCATTACTACAAATAATGCTTCTAACGTCCGACGTGAAATGTGTTTTACCTCGGCAATAGAAGCGAGGTAAATAAGGTCGTCATAAAAAGTAAAGCCTTATCACCTCGATGTTTAAAATAATGAGAGAAAAGTTTATTAGCACATGGGTTCGAACCTCAGTTTATGCACTTTTATTATTTACAAAAACTAGCGCATTTTTTATCCCAGTTTATCAAGAAAACCCAGGGGTCATTAGTTTTTTTAAATAAAACTCGTTACAGTGTTTATCCATAATATTACATTTTTAAGTAAAACTCGTTACAGTGTTTACCTAGAATATTACATTAATTGTCTACAAAGATCATATGTTGGATCTTCAATTCCTTGATATTTTGGACAATATCAATTACTCGAAAAATCTTTTCTCAAAATGTAAAAAGGGGTTAGGTAAATTAATTTTCGGAAGATCTAGATTTTAGATCTTCAAATCATATAATTTTAGCGTAGATTGAATGTTGGGTGTAAGAATGTTTTCAATCACTTTTGCATGCACTTTTTCTAATATGAACAAAAAAAGGGTTAGTCAGAAAGAGGATTAGATAAATAAATAATTTTTTTGCTCCAATAAATATTTAAGAATATAATTTTTAAATCCAAATAATTTCCTGCTATTTTAATTCATCATAGAGAACTCTTCATGGCAAACACTCTTGCAAACCTTAAACTCTTCATGATGATACTTGCTTGAGAGGTACAAATCTTGATAATCATAATGCAATCCATGATAGAGAACTTCTTTATAATTGAAGTTATTTATGTCTCACGTGGATCAGTAATGATAATGTCTTGAGCATTGATAGTCATGAAATAGACGGCAAGAACTCGATTAAGGATTTGAAAAATTCCCTCGATTTTAATGCTAAATTATCCCTCGGTTTTTAGAAAAATCGACGAGCTAGAAAATTTAATTTACAAATAAAAAATACAATTAATATAGAGGTTCCAATTTTAACGCTCTATTTTAGCGCTAAATGTTACCCAGGTTTTTAGGAACATTAAATTTACAAAAAAATAAAATTAAAAGAGAGGTTAGAGCACTGACGTGTCGCGCATGCATTGGAATCATGTCACTAGAATAGCAATAATCAACTATATAATCAAGTCCTAACGTCTCTTTTAGATTATCAAATCATTGTGTCTTCAAAGTTTGAAGTTCAAAAACATTGTTTCAAAGTCTTTTCCTATTTTCAACATCCTACTACCAACTCTCTGTTTCCTTGTTTCGAATTCCTATTTTTCTTATAAAAAATGGATGCAAATATGTTATTCGTTATCAATGAAAATTATGTTGTTTTCAAACGTTTTGAACCAAAGTTGAGGAAAGTTGTTAACTAACAAAAATTGAATGGTTACTTTAACATTCTACATGGCCCCATATACACTAACCTCGTTAAAGAGTTCTCGTTGAATGTCTCCGTTCTTCCAGCTGGTCATCAAGAAATCAACCAGTTATATGTCAACGCCACTCATTTATACATTACTCCATCACTGATTACTATGACAATAAACTATGAAGAGTTTGGTAGTTGTGTTGAACATTATGAATTCAACAATGTTTATGCAACCCACCTTCACCGACTTTTTTCCAGCCAAAATGATCTATTCAGTCCTACTTCTCTAATCCCAATTGTAAAATTTTGGTTTCAACTTCTAGTGGCAAATATTCTCCTAAGAGAGAAAGAACTGGAAACGCTTACTTTGTATGACAAGCATATCGTGTTATTACTCACCTTCAACATCAGATTTAATCTTCCTCTTACCATTTTAAACTTCTTGAAGGAAGTGATAAAGACTTCTCGGGAGGAAACGAATTTCCTCATACCTTATGGAAGATTTCTTTCTGAACTTTTCTATAAGTTAGGGTTAATTATGGGTAACGTTGAAGTTGAGTTCAGTGAGAAGTTTGAATTTTTTGATTAGTTTTCTTTGGTGTGTTATTTTTATTATCAATGAAATATTTCCTTTTTCTATTTTGTCCTACTTTTTTTTAACAAAGTTTTTGAGAATTACTAGTTAACAAAACAAAAACAAAACATAGCATCTGGAAAAAGATGTCAAGTGATAAATCTTTAAAAAAAAGTTTTAAATGCGGCAAAGGGGATTTTAAGCGAGGTTTCTTATAGCTATATTACCTCGGTTATAAAAAAACCGAGATAACATGTTTATTATTTTTAATGGTTTAAAAAAGGCGCTAACATATAGTTTGTTACCTCAGTTTGTTAAAACGCTGACGTAATATGTTTTTTATCTTATTAAAAATAAAACATTGCGCTCCCAGGACATATCCTCTCGGTTTTTAGCATGTTGGAGATGAAAGCTTCGTCATAAAAAGTGTTATTCATTGTAGTGACCAATGATTCTCCCTTTATTATCGTTACCATAGGAGACAAAGCCTCCTTTCCTATGAGAGAAAGAGGAGAACAAGGTCTTGTCACCAGTCATGTGCTTTGAACACTCACTATCGAGATACCACTTTATTTTAGATACTTTAGCGCACTCATTGCACAAAAACTTGGATCTTAAGTTTAGGTAGCCAAATCATTTTGGGTATTTTAATTTTAGTTTGACATGTATTCCCTTTGGGTTTTTTATGAGGCTCATAATTATTCTTTTTCATTTTACGTTCATGATGCTTGCTATAAAACAATGAGGGAGGATGGCCCTCTTTACTTTCATGACTTTTCTTGATAAATAGAAAAGAGCTACGTAATCGTTTCTATTGTAGTAACTTCATGGGTAACTTAGAGGGCATCCCACATTTATTTTTTAGTTTTGTAGTGAGAAACACACAAGAACTCATCAAGATGATGAGCGATAATGATGATCGTTTTTGCTTTTAAACCACGCTGCACATTTTATTTCAAATCTTTGTTCCAATTATCTTTATTTTCATTGTTCACCATAAAACCATAATTTCATTTGTGGGAACAAAAGGACAATATTTCGCAGCCTTCCAAATACCATGATTTATCCCTTCAATGAAGATTCTCATCTTCTCTTTCCATAAACCATACTTTTCTATATTAAAGGGTGAGGTTTTGTTTAGTGAATCTCCTAAAGTAATTTCCTTCCTCTTGTGTCGGTTAGTCTTTGATAGAAGTTAGACTCTCATGCCACTTGTTGAACAAATGACTTAAAACACAATGGGGGGGGGGGGGGGGGAGAATTGTGGTATTAAAAACCGTGACTAAATTTAATATTAATTACTTAAGACTGCAAGTGGTGTTAGTCTAATTGAAAAGGCGAGATAAAAGCAGCGGGAAAAAGAAAGACACACATATAATCGAAACCAAATAAATGGAAATAGAGAGAATTTTGAGAGATTTCACTAGGATTTATAAAGTTTCAAACGATCCATTGGCCTACTCCTCTCCCCATGAAAAACATCTTGGGTGTTCCATTAATAATATTTCTTGAGCTTTTTACTTTTTCATGCCCACAAACCTTATTATAATCTATTGATAGATTTTATTAGGTTGATCCCTCAAACTAAGTAGAGCTTTTCACAGGCTAAGCTCACAAATCAAGAACGAGATTTTGCCCGGTTGGTTAGGGAAACCATAAAGAGGTTCAACCTTAACAACAAAGATATAATTTAAGAGAATCAAACTCTTGATAAAATAGTTGAACACCAGTACTACTAAACCTCACATATGCACTTCACTCACAAAAGCACTAAGGCAACTTTTACTCAAAGAAAGAAAAAAATGGAGAGAGGTTTAAGTGAGAGAAGAATGATTTAAAATCAAATTCTTGTGAGATAAATAGTTAGGAGAAGCCCTTCATATATAGGAGAAAATATAGCTCGACAAGGAAAATGATCCATGACTTTTTTTAATGCTCGTCATTGATTATGCACATCCAATAATCAATTATCTAATGCAAAAGTGTAAAGTTTTTAAAACGTGTCGTTACTAGTTGATTATCTATCCTAATAATCGATTATGAGGCGTTACAATTATAATAAATCAACTAGCCTTAATGGATAATCAATTATCTAGTGTAACTTTCAATCATAAGGAATTATTTTAACTAGTAGTTAATTACCTACCGAAGAAAATCATTTTCTAGTGATTTTATCAAAATGAGAGGGTCCTCAAACCCATTTGGTGGGTGTGAGAGAGTTTCCTAAGCAAATTATAAGTTATTCTAACTTTTTTTACAATATTTTGGTCACTAAAACACTATGCTAAATGCACGACCAACCAGATGATTTTAAACTTCCTATATTTAACGCTTTAGTTTCCTTGATTCATTATCTGTGTGTTTACCATTTCACTGGACCCTTGAATCTCCTCCCTGATGTGGCTTGAGATAAATTTAGGATGAGCAACACAATAAAAAACAATCGCAAAGATAATATTTTGGACCATCGTTATCAAGAAAAGGATCAAACAGCAGGATTCTACAGAATATTAGAGTGGTAAACATTACCACCGTGATCCATCCATGGATCACAACTTCAACTAAAATAAATGAAATCACATATATCAACATATTGGTGGGTTGGGGTTTGGGACATTTGACTGGTGAATTTAGTTTTGCACGGTAAATGGCGTTTAAGATTGTTATCTCTAGCTAGCTACTGGGTTATGGAAAGAGATCCTAGATACTATATATGGCGCACTTACTGTTACTTCTCTAAAGGGTGCTAGGTCCTCCAATCTTTGTTTATCATCTGCTTTTTGGAAGGAAATATTTTCCTTAGGATCTAATGTAGGGATTTCTATTGACTGGTTTATAGTGTAAGCACCTCTTTTTAGAGTGATATTTGGGTGTGTGTTATCCCGCTTAGATAGAGTTTTCATAGGCTTTATCATATTGATGGCAATTAAGGTAGGACAATAGGAGCGATGACGGTTTCTAAGGGGGATCAGTTGAGACGAGTTTTTAGTAGAAAAGTTCTTTCTTTGATTGCGAACATGAGTTATTGGATAATTTTTTTCACATTCTTGATAGGGTCATTCTCTCGTCTCGTATCGATTGTTGGTATTGTCAAGACGAAATAAATAGGGTTTAGTTGATTTTGTTTGCGTATATTTCTCTTTTTATGCATATGTTTCACCTTTTTCTCCTTTTAGAGTCTAGTTCTCATTTATTTATCAGATGTGCTATTATTTGGTCTATATGGTAGATAATTTTTAGGTGGTTGGATTGGTATTTTGATATCAATAAGGACATTTAGTCTATGTTAAGAAGGGATATTCTTATGGTTTGACATGTTGTGGTTTGTGTTATCTAAAAATCTCAAAATGATTTGTTTTCTCTAGATAAAAATGTTAATGTGTCGGATTTTGGGCCAGTTTGTTTCAGCTTTAAAAAAATTGATTTTTTTTTTGTATTTTTGAAAGTAGATTTTACAAAACCGTTTTTCAAAATAGTACAAGATTTTTTATATTTGTTTTTTTAAAATTGAAACATTACTTTTGACATCTGATAACTTAGACAAATATTATTGAAGACCAAAATATAGTCAAAATTGCAATTTTCTCAAAAAGTGGTATTTTAAAAATGATTTTTATAAAAATTTATTTGAAATAGCTTCAAAATTAAATGATTTTTTAAAATTTTGATATAAAAAAAATCAATAAAAAGATGAAATACCTAAAATAACATATTAAAAATCTCTATTCAAATCAAATTTTCATTTGAAACTTTTATGAATAAAAGTTTTAAATATTTTTTACACAAAATTATGTAACAAAAGAAAAATCAAAAAAAAAAAAAACAAAAACAAACGAGTCCTTAGAGATCAAAGCATAGCTTTGGCAAGAAAATGGTATTTGAAACTCTTGCTCTTTTTCGGATTGGTTGGAAAACCCCTTCTTCAGTATAAAGCAATAATAAACTTTAGTTTTTGTTATTTGGGAGGGGATTTCTCTATGAACAACTTGTATTAGTTATGTTGTCCCTTTGGCTTTATTGGTGTATTTTTCGTTGCTTTTGATGTATTATTTCTATTTATTTTACTGGTACTTCATGTGTCAACTTCTGGCTTGTACATGTTGACGCTTCTTCCATTGATGTAATTATTATTAATATATTATTATTGTATATATAATATCTTTATATATAATATTTATTGTATAATTTATATATTTATACTAAAATAATTTCTTTTATATGTTTGGTGGATAGATTCCACTGAATTTCATTTCATAAATAATTCTTTATATATTTGAGGGAAGATTGCTCCAAACTTTTCATTAATGTGTAAATATTTTTAACAACATTTAACAAATGTAGTTTTTTTAAAGAAAAATAATATTATGCTACATTAAAAATGACAACTAAATAGTAGTTTGATACGGTTTTAGTTTTTATAATATATTCAATAACTTTTTTTCACTTTTCAGATACAGAAACACATCCACACTTTTGTATTTGAGATGGTGTACACAAGATTGTGATTTTCAGTATAAGAATAGCAACACTTTTTTTTTTTTTAAATAATGCAACTATTAGAAAACCCAATTTTATATATATGAAGTATAGAGAAAAATTGAAAAGAGTAAAAATGGCTTACCTTCAACATTTGTTGAACTAAGAAATAGGAATGAAAAGATAATCACAACATAAACAAACTTAACAATTTGAGTCATATTTTATCTCTTTTCACGTAAGAAATGGTTCAACACTGTAATTTATAAGGCTATTTATTTACTCCCTTGCATCAACTGAATAGTTTTTAACGCTTCTAGAGTTGTAAAAATACTTCCTAATAGTATAATCATTATTTAGTGTCCTTTAATACATCAATATGTTGCATTTTGTCCATTTAACACCGGTAGTAAAGAGGTTAAATTAAAAACTTATCAACCATAGGAATTCATTCCTTTTTTAACAAAATTGCCAAATGTATTACATCTTCTCGTGATGTGAGAGGAATAAAAAACAAGATGAGTGATATTATAGGACCACAAATACTCAATAATTTATTGTATTGTTGGATTAAAAAGTTAACTATAAAAAAGGGAGCACTTACTTGTCGTGTCCCTTCACTAAGCATTAATTTTTGTTCATATATATTCCTATCAAATAAAGATACATTTTATTTGAAAATAAAAATACATAATTATAAATTTTCATCTGTAATTTAGTTTTGCAAATTTAAATAACTAAAATGTATTTTTTTTATTCTCTTATCATTTTGATACTTATCTTTGATTTAGATATTTGATTTTAAATTGCTAAATGCATGCATTTATTTTTTTAGTGTAAAAATAAATTGTTTATATTCATAAAAAATGTTAGAGAGAGAATCTCTTCCCTCTCTCTAACTGTGATCTAGAAGATGTCAATGAACAAAGGTGACGGAGGCTGGAACAAGGCTAGGAACCATAAGAAGAGTGTCAAGTCAAGAGGTAGTGGGAAAGAGGTGTAAGGAGAGGAGAAGATGGTGGTGGTATGACAACAACGACCTATTTCGTAACGGAGTTTGAAGATAAGTGGGAGGCAAGGGATTTGTACCATGAGTTCAAAGATCTTGGCGACATTGACGAGGTGTTTATTCCAAACAAAAAGACTAGATGGGGGAAGATGTCTGGGTTTGTCCGGTTCTTCAACGTGGGAGATGAGAAATTGTTAGAGACGAAACTCGATAACATATTCCTTAAAGGGAAGAAGATCTTTGCTAATCTGCCTAAGTTTGAGAGAAGGTCCATTAAAAGTGTTATCAAAGGCCTTCAGAGATATTTGGATAGAGCTAAATCTAAAATATCTCCTTTCTATAGTATGGAGGAGGCGAAAGGTAGCTCGAAAATTGTCAAGGGAGTCTCCTTTGCGAAGGTGCTTCAAGGAGAATCTTCCACCTTGGTTAGAGAATTTAAGTATGATGAAGGAGAAAAGAGTATACTAGCGAAAGCTTTTGTGGGAGAAGTAGTCATTCTGGGGAGTGCATCTTCAATGCAAGATCAGTTTCATGGTGAAGGTTTCTTCTCAATAATAGTAACCCCGCTTGGAGCTAATCTCTGCTTGCTTGAGGAGGCTCAAGAAGGGTTTCTGAAAGAGATAGTGGAGGGAGGCAACAAATGGATATAGAAACGTTTCAAGGATGTAAAGAGGTGGACACCTAGATAGTTTGATCAGGAAAGGTTAGCGTGGGTGAAGGTTTTAGGTGTCCCAAGTCATGCATGGACAAATAGTTTTTTTGTCTTCATCTCTCAACCGTTAGGAACTTTAATCCATGAGGATGAAAGAACCAAGAGCAAAGCTAGTATGGATGTAGCCAGAATAATTGTACGTACAAAAATGCTATCAACGTTCAATGAAGAAGTTAAGGTTAAGATAGATGACGAGTTCTTCAACATCTTTCCTATAGAAGACGCTATTCAAGCAGAGGAAACACGTTGTTTTAAGAATGGCCATAATAAGTAGTGAGTACGAGTTTGTGCCAAATCTGACGGAGGTCATGTAGAAGAGAGTGCTCCACCGACGAAGGAGAAAAGTCAAGAACCAGATAAAGAAGAGTGTGCTTTTGATATTGATATCCATAAACCTTTGGGCAATACGAAGGAATTTTAAGGGTTTAAAGATCGTACAAAGGGTACGAGGCGCTTTTTGGGTCTAAGTTTGGCGGTATCATCTCCCAAGGTAGTAGAGTCACCAGGTGAGACAGTTGTCAATCCTAGGATGTTGACTTGTCCTGCGAGGTGTATCATGAGAGTGGAGAAAAACGGAATGGATTTTGACAAAGGGTTGGCTATAGTGGGCCTTTTATCCTTGGGCTTGCTATCTTTTGATAAGGCCTGCTCAAAATCTAAAAACATTAGGCCCAAATCCAAGAAGATGAGAGAGGTGAAGGAATTGGGGGTTAACGCAAAAAATATTGAAATTAAGCAATCTTATTTTGCTTGTTTGAACCCTAACATTGGCCCCAATTGTCTGAGGAAAAATTCAATGTCGCAGAAGAGTAGAGAAGAAGAGGACAATTTCTTAGGAGGCTCGGTTCTATGCTGTGAATCAATGACGAAGTCCGATATCAATCGATGTAATAGGAGGCAGCAGATTAACAAGGAGTATTCAGTGGCAAAAAAGTTAAAGGAAAATATATCAAGATTGGGCATTGATTGTGAAGTAAAGGAAGAGTTCATTCAGAAAGAAATAGAAGAGTTGGAGAAGAGAGACAAGGAGGGGTTGATAGCAAGGATGGCAAAATCTAGCTGTTTAAAATGATAATCGTTACCCTTAATATTAGAGGAGGAGGGAGTTTTCTCAAGAGGAAAAGAATTGGCTTCATGAATCAAGCAGACAAGGTTGACATTTGCTTTCTTCATGAAACAAAGATTTCTAACTTTAGTTTAAACATGGCAGAAGAACTATGGGGTGACAAGGAAGTGGAGTGGACGCATTTGGATTCCAACAGCGCTTCAGGAGGTTCGATGATATTATGGAGAAGGAACTCCTTAGAGCTCATCTAGAGTTTTAAAGGAGTGGGTTTTATAGGGGTTAAGGCTCAACATAGAGGTATCTGTGTTAATTTTATTAATGTTTATGCTCCTTGTAATACAATAACGAGAAGAGAGGTCTGGAGAAGTTTGATTAGGATGAAGAATATGGCAGTGGGTGAGGAATGGTGCATAGGCGGTGACTTTACTCGGTATTATTCAAGGACGAGAGGAGAGGGAAATGTGCAGGCAGCGATGGTAGGGATTATGCTGAATTCCTTAATTTTGTGGAAGAGATGGATACTATTGATCTTCCTTGTAAGGGAGGGAATTTTACTTGGTTTAGTGGCAATGGTCAAGCAATGAGTAAATTGTATCGCTTTCTTCTCACTGGCAACTTGATATCTCTTTGGAAGTTTGATTGTTAGGCTATGGGCAAGAGAGTTTTATCGGATCACTGTCCGATGTGGCTGAAATCCAGAGGTAATGACTGGGAACCTAAACCTTTTATGTTTAACAATGGTTGGTATAAACACAAAGATTTTGATTCATTTGTGAAGAAGGAGTGGAGTTTGTTGTTTATCAGAGGTAGAGGAGACTACGTGCTTTACGAGAAATTAAAAAGGCTCAAACTAAAATTAAAGGATTGGAATAAAGAAGTCTATGGTTGGTTAGATTTGATAATTGAAGAAAAGATTGAATAACAACATGAATTAGATCAGTTCTTATTTGCAAATGCAGGGGTGACATAACTGATGCTGTTGAGGCAAGAAGAGTAGCAGCTGAAGAAATATGGAGTAAATTGGAGATGAGAGAAGGTAAGCTAAGACAAAAGTCGGGTAAAAGCTGGCTTAAGGAAAGAGACCTCAACTCCAAATTCTTCCACAGTTCACTTAAGGAGAGAGTCTGTAGGAACTCCATAAACATGGTGGAGACGCCTACAGGTCTGATGGAGGAAGTTGAAGAGGTAAAATCTCACGTTCGTGATCATTTTGAAAGCTTTTTAAAGAGCCTTGCAAGGTTAGACCTATTCCTGCGGGTATTAATTTTAAAAGGCTAGAGATCGATGTGGCTGCGAGTATGGAGCGTCCTTTCACCACTGAGGAGATTAAAGATGATGTTTGGAATTGCGATGGCAGCAAGACTCCAGGACCAGACGGATTTACCTTGGCTTTTGTCGCTACCGCGAAAATTAACAGAGTCGCCACTAACATATTTATCCTGAAAAGGAAGGGAATGCCAGCAAACCACAAAACAAAACAACGGTCTCACGACCAGAGAAAAAGGGTAAGGGAGTCGGTTACGCAAGGGGAAGGTGCTAGCACCCCTCACGCCCATCGTACTCGATGGTATCCACGCCTGTGTCTAAAACTATGGGTGTGTAACAAATCTACACTAATCTGGACTAAAATGAATGCAGAATGTAGGGAAAAGAAAGGATTGTGCTCGCACGGGCCCTACCCCGCTGCCTACGTATCTGTTTTACAGAATCAGAGCTACTGTAGCTCGGCTAACTAATTTTTGTTTGTTTTGTGTTTTTTAGGTGAACAAGTTACATTCACACTCCGCTGCTCGACCTTTGGAGGCTTATGCTTGGGAATGGAGCGGAAATAACAAGCTCTTAAGAAAAGAAAATCAAAGAGTGTGGTTTGTGTTTTAAAGAATGCATGAGGAAGACCTAAGCTAAGGGGGAAAGCTTGCTACCTAATGTTATCATACAAAGGGTACAAGTCTAAACTAATCTAACAACCTACGAGGGAAAAGGGGAAGCACACAAGAATATCACACAAACGAGCATTCGCTCGTAAAGCAAACAAAACCAACGGTACTGACCGAATGGTAGAAAAGCGGTCCCGCCATAGCCAAGGGGAGCAGCTCAACCCAAGTCAACCAAGCATTAGACCTCGCGAAAATGATCGGGCCATAGACAAGAGGGCGGACCCCTCTCAGCAACCAAGCCGTCACGGATCGTAAAGGAAAACGGTGCGTGCGTACACCGAGCATCAACGTCGAGCGACGCGAGCTATAAGAAAGGCGGGGGTCCGGCTGCATGAACCCTTTTCCTGACATACTCGATAACAAGATCTTGTGTAGGTTCAGAAGCGAGCGACGCGTAGCGTGCGCTTACTGAACAGACTCGATGAGACTAGGCGGGGGTTGATTGCTAATCCTTTCCGCATGCCTTCCATGAGGACTTAACGGAGTGCCATATAGGACTTATTACACCGTGACTCCCTGCCGCAAAGCACAAATGTAAACACACCAACAAAAACAGAGCCTCTTTCGAGGGCTTGGCCAGATGCATGTCTAGGTCCTACTTCTCATGTTAAAGGATGATGCGAGAAAGCGATAAAGTGCAAGAGAAATAAAATGAAACGGGAGACAATACTAAACGGATAGCAAATCCGCAATGAGCTAGCAAGCGTAAGCAGAGAAGTCCGAAGTACTTCGCGTAAGCCATCATCCAGCAAAGCGAGTCAGAAAGCGTCGTCGTGAAAGTAGATCACAAGCGACATGTGGCACGCGTCGAGCATAACCACATAAGCAACCTGCAAGAGAACACAAGCCAGACAATGCAGGAATATACATCTCAATGAATGAGAGATCAGATGAATCCCGTCAGGAAGAAGTTCGTATCCCACAAATAAAATGGAACACGACACAAGTCAAGTCGCACCGGAAGCGAATTCGTGTCCCACAAATAAAGTGGAACACGAAGCAAGTCGAATCGCAATCGAAGGCTCTCTCGAAGTACCTCACACATCTCAGCAAACAAATCAGTAATAACAAGGAGACACGCACCCGCCATAGAAAATAATAGAAGTTAAATTCTAAGTAAATTCTAAAACAACGTCTAACAAGATTAAATTGTTTTTATGACATTTCATCAAGGAATTAGAACTAAACTATGCACATGAACATCAAAATTCTAACAAGGAAAAGATTACATGTTTTTTGTATTCATTTTTATCATGTTAATATCTACCAACAATTATTGTTTTTATGTCATTTTTATCTAGAAAATAATGGAAAGCAAACTATTTTAAAAAAAAAACTAAATCTAATATGATTTTTTATGATTCAGGGAGGTGTAATGTGGAATTAAATGGTGCAGAGAGTAATAGGGGCGTTGGCCTATACAGATGGCCCAAGGACTGTTTTTGTATCATTTTCAGCATAAAAAAAATGGTGTAATTGGGCTATGGGGGAGGTTTGGCTAGCATTTCGTTTGGTCCAAGGGTTTAATCAATTCAAAATTTGTTTGATCCAATTCACTAATCTTAACCCAATCATTAATCTCACGAATATCAAAATGAATTCATATTAATCCAAGTCTTATCACTTAATCATCATCATATTAACAGAAAATTAAAATAGAAAATTAAAAGAGGAATTAGGTTATACTGGACCTTTGAGTTCTGAAGAACTCAACCTTCATCCTCTTTCTTTGCGCGACGGCGGCGCCACCCTCTCTCCAAGGTTCTTCTCCGATCAAACTCGTTAACACCGCCGCGAGAGATTTCTCCTCCGCCTCACATCTCATCTTAATCTCTCACACTCTCCGACTTCGCTTCAAACAATAGATCCAAGAAAACAGCGGCGATTTTGCAATCGTGAACACGTTGTAGTGTTGTTGCTCCACGGTTTCGAAGTAATCGTGAACACATTGTAGTGTTGTTTAAATTGTTGATGGAGAATCAATGCTGAAATTGTTGAAGCTTGCGGTGACGCGATTATGGTGCGACGGTGAATTGAAGATCCAAGAGAAGTGCTGCAGGTTTTCGAGCTGTGAAGGTTATGGAAGTTGTTGAAGAATTTCTGCAGATTCGATTGAGATTGAAGTTTCGAAGTTACGGCGAGTGCGATGTGTTTTTTGATGCAATAGCCTTGACGTTGAAAAGAGTATCACAGTGATGAAGATTGAAGAATAACGATGATGTTGGTTCTGTTTCAGATTTGTTGAGGAAGATGAATGAAGTTCTTGATGTTGTGAAACTGTTGCCGAATAGAAAATGAAGAGATGGATTGGTTTTGTTGCAGGTTTCTGATTGAAGATGATGATGAAGATCCGAAAAGTTTGTTACACGGTTTGTTACTGATTCTTTATCTTCTTCATTTTTCAGTTTTTGTTGTGAACTTCTGTTATCGATCTTTCTCCACCCTCTTTTTTTTTGAGTTTTTGTGTATGAATTGCAGAGAGAATGGATTCTCTCTGAGAGAATCGTGAAGAGGTTGAAGAGGTGATGAAGGTTCTCAGTTTTCTGGTGAGGATTGAATGAAGATGATAGAAGTTTCAGAGAGAGTTTTTTTTGGTTCAAGAATTGGTTACGTTTTCGGTTATCCTCCTCTGAATTCTGTTCTGAGTTTTGTTAATCTGATTTTGAATTGGTTTAGCTTTCCGATCCGGTTTCGATTCTAATCAGCTTCCGTTAAATTGTTTCCGTTTTTGTTGAACCGGTTTTCTGATGCTAGACTTTGTTTCGGTTTATTTTCAGAGGCGGCTTGATTTTGAGGCTTTGGCTTGACCGTGTGTTATCCAAAGGATATGGATCAAGGTTGAAGTGCTTGATGAAGGGTCTTCAAGATTGTCAATAGGCTAACAATATTTGTATTTTTTCACTATTCAGGACGATGACAAAACTTGTAATATATGGGTGTTGTGAATTCGACTTGAATGACCTTGTAATGAACTTTTGAATATTGAACATAATCACACTTGAATTTTGGATGTATTAGTTTGAATATTGAACAATGAATCTTTTACTTCCATAAGAAATTAAATCAAGATCAATCATGTATCAATTATCTTTGAAGCAACACATAAATTTCATGAATGGTAAAAAATGAATACTTGAACTTGCAACTTTGAACAATGATGTATGCTTTTATTTGTAATTTGGTGGAAAAGAAATTCAAAAATAAGCCTCATACACCTCAGACCAGAATGAGAACTTAACTTCAATGAACCTTGATGAACAAAAGTGCTTTGATCAAAATTTGAAAAATAGAATCAGTTAGATCATCAAATCAAATTTATACTCGAATCATCGAGACCTTGATTCACTCTCAATTTCTTAACTCAGGCCGAACTTGTACAATTGAAAGTATAATGGCGCCTTGAACAATCTTTGAAGATGAATTTGAATTGAAGCATAAAAGCAATCTCAACACACAATTCAATTAACCTCGATTGGCTTTCAACAAACTCAAACATTCAGATGAGAAACTCTTTATTATTTTTCTCTGATTTTTGAATGACAAAATAAACGTCTTTCATAACTTATAGCACAGAGAAGAGGGCAAATTTTGGGGTGCAACAGCTGCCCCTATTCAAACTTCTTGAACCTGACGAGTGAGAAATGAAAGTTTCAAACCGTTGAGGTGGAAGGAGATTGAATACCAGAATGAACTCGAAAATTTGCGCTCTTGATCAATAGAAGATTCCATCTTGCAATAAGAAGGAATGTACCACCCCGCAAGCAGGGAGAAAAAACTTCAATTGACCTGGATAATTAAATAAGCTCCAACTTGTGATAAGAAGGAACAAACAACCCCACAGGGAGGGGGAAAAACTTCAATTGATCTGGGCATCAAGAGAAGGAACATCTCAACTGATCTGGGCATCAGGCGTAGCAGATGTCTTCCGAACAGGCATCGGGGATAGATGTCTAATTCGATCTGGGAATCGAAAGGAGATATTCCGGCTGATCTGGGCATCAACGGGTAGTAAGTATCTCTGGCCTGAGTACCAAGGCGACATCTCCATCTGATGCAATTAAATCATCAGGCAGATATTCCAACTGATCTGGGTATCAGCGGCTTGCTCCTTCGTAAGATCGACGAGATCCGGAGGCGGTTCCCTCAACTGAAAGTCTGGTTTATCAGGAATAGGAACAATATCTCTTCCGAACTGTGTACGCCGGGAAAGGAAGTCTTTAACTGATCTAGGCTCGATGCTAGAAAATAAGTAGAACAATCCTCTTCTGAATGACAAAGTCAATCAGGCAGATATCTCCATCTGATCTGGGCATCAGTGGCTTGCTCCTTCGTAAGATCGACGAGATCCGGAGGCGGTTCCCTCAACTGAAAGTCTGATTTATCAGGAATAGGAACGGATATCTCTTCCGAACTGTGTACGCCGGGAAAGGAAGTCTTTAAACTGATCTGGGCTCGATGCCAGAAAATAAGTAGAACAATCCTCTTCTGAATGAAAAAGTCAATCAGGCAGATATCTCCATCTGATCTGGGCATCAGTGGCTTGCTCCTTCGTAAGATCGACGAGATCCGGAGGCGGTTCCCTCAACTGAAAGTATGATTTATCAGGAATAGGAACGGATATCTCTTCCGAACTGTGTACGCCGGGAAAAGAAAACATCTTCAACTGATAGTAAGCATCAGGACTGGGCAGATGAGTTCTTCTTCTGAACGAAAATAAATCGTCAGGACGTAGATATTTCCAACTGATCTGAGGCATCAGCAGGCTTGCTCCTTCGGAAGATCTTGGGAGATCCGAAGGCGGTTCCTTCAACTGAACTGGAATCAGGATAGGAACAAATATCTTCAACCGATTTGAGGGCATCGGGAATAAGGATGCCTTTCATCTAATCTGACAATGTCAGGGAGAGGGAGACAAACTTCTTCTGATTTAGACATCAGGATAAGCGCCTGTAAGGATTAGGCGAGTTGCTCTCTGGGAGGCATTTGTATCTTGATAACTTTCCTGTAGAAAGAAACAAATATGATATGATTTATGCATGATGCACGTATGAATGTATATGGAATAACGTTCCGGAGAAGGAAGACGCTATACGCTTTGAGAATGCAATGCGAATGATGCATGATTCGAACGCTGTTTAGGGAGACAACAGAGAAGCACTGAATTGCTGAAGCAGTCCTGGAGAGAGTATAGAACTCTGCGGGGAGGACAAGATGAGTGACCAAGGGTCACAAACTGCAAGCTGACAAAGATGGATCGGAAATCTGCTGGAGATGATCAAATCTAGACGCGAGCTCTGATTGGGGAATAAATCCTGCTTGGGGATATGAACATCCCAATTGACTGCTTGGGGGATACCCTGGAAACTTCACTGGAGAAGCAAATTCTCGACACTCTGTGGATGTGGAGATAAGGGCAAGTCATGGAGACAACTCAAATGGGGAGTGACCAACTTGCTTGTGTAGGACGCATTCCGCTGGGGAAATCCTTGAAGGACACAGATTCTGCTGAGGATGCACATGAATCTCTGCTGAGGAAAGAATTCAGTGGGGAAGATGAATACTTCTACATAGCGATCCACTGGAGAGATGAGATCCACTGGGGATAAGGAATTTAGCATAAGAACCTTTGTTAAGACCATTCCACTGGGGAATAAGATGACTCTCTTGGGGAAACAGATCAATCTGTTGGAGAGAGCAACGCTCTACTGGGGAAAATGAGGAACACGGGCAAGGAACCTCATTAAGAGCTTGCTGGGGAATCAGATACTATTCAATCATGATTCAACTGGGGAGAAGACACTCCACTGGGAATGAGGCTTCTGAAGCACGAAGATTGCATTGAGATGTGCTTTGCTGAGGAGATGAGAATCTTGGAACAAAGAAAACCTCATCTGAATGCACTCAGCTGGGGAATGAGAATCTCACTTGTCTAGATCCGCCCACGCGCTGACATGGTGTACTTGAAAGGATGTACCTATGAGATAAACAGATGAAAGTGCCCCAGGATATAGCATGACATCTTCACGAGGTGTCTTCACATGACATAGGATAGTGATGCTAGCCCACGACGGGCAAATGCAAGCAAACAGATTGTCAATCATCTTGGCTTTGAAACTTTCCATAAAGGCAATGGATTCTATGAGTTGACAGGCAAGCAGTGATTGGAACACCAAACAAGTATCGGCCGGAGCATCAAACATGCATTGATTCTCCGAGAGAAAGCCACCAGGAAGTGGGCTTAAGGGGTCAAGCGAGTGTTGACTTCAAAGGGACCAAACAAGCATTGGCTTTCATAGTGTTCTGCATATTCGTATTGATTGAAAGGATGTCAACAAGTAATGGGCTTATAGCTTCTCACTGTTGAGGATGACGCCTTTGACTCCCAACGGCCCTCGGATTCACAAGTTGTTAAGCTCACACCTGAACTTTAAACTGGACACCTCCTGATGAGGATAAAACGCCAATGCATAGTGCCTTGCCCCAGCCTGTAAGGACTTTGAAGAAATTCGTCTCGTAAAGACTTCTTGAGATTCGTGCTATCATAGAAAACTTGCTCCAGTATCATGAACTTTGAAATCATGCCCCTGATTGACCAGAGTTGTAGGTAGCTTCAAATGCACTTGGATGAATGCCCCTGATTGCTTAGCACTTAGAGAGATTCTTCGAATCTTGACCTGATTTCCTCAGATTGATTGAAAACTTACTCGATAGAGTATTCAAATGATTTTGTGCCCCTGAGGGTGATCAGACTTTGAAATATTGCTGCCTCTGCTCAACGGAGTTCGGAAGACAACCTGTCCTTTAGGAGGATAAAACTTTTCATCTGAAGTTCATGATGGAAACTTTCCTGATGTTAAGCACTTGTTCATATGCAAAAAATGTTTATTATGAGAAATATAATTCTAATGCAAAGAGTATGTTTGTCCTGAAGTTTAAAGAAACTTATTGAAAGGATGTCGTAACATCGAGTTTTGTAAAAGAAAGATGGTGTGATACCAACTCAAGCATTTAGCGGATCTCCTAGGAGTCAGCTTACCATATTCTCGTGTATATTCTGCTTTCGAATTAACCCTGCTTCAATTAGGACTTTTAAGGGTTGTAACGTGGCCAGGTTCACGGTTTTTAGAAAAAAGGATTTTTAGGCTCAAATTATTTGGTGCCCACCCCCTTCGTGATGTTCTCCAATCCTAAGTTCAGTTAACTCGACACGAGCATTCATCCTTC
This sequence comes from Vicia villosa, assembly GCF_029867415.1. Classification (NCBI taxonomy): domain Eukaryota; kingdom Viridiplantae; phylum Streptophyta; class Magnoliopsida; order Fabales; family Fabaceae; genus Vicia; species Vicia villosa. Next base: position 16,434 of record NW_026706353.1, on the reverse strand, counting down.
AAGTGGAACTTGAGATGGTTGAGGAATTGATGAGGTATCTGGACACGGTAGTCACTTTACCTTTCATTTTGGTGTCTGATCACACGACTTTGTTCTTTTGATAAGGATTCTTATTTTGTAATCCTTGTTTGCTTTGCTTTGCTTTTCTTTTTTTTTTCGTTTCCCTAACTTTTGCCTGGACAAATTCGTTTGAATTTTGATTTAGATGTCCAGCGGGATGCCCTAACTTTTGCCTAAGTCACTTGTTTTCAAGTTGTTGACTTAGCGGGCTTTTCTTCTTTTTTTGATTTATTCTTTTCTTTTGAACAAGTCGTGTGATCCTGAATCTCTGATTTGTTAGAAGTGATTGTGACTGCCTGAGTCTTTGATTGATGAAGAATTATCATTGTGGTATCATCATATTTTGACCTCTTGATGTGAGGGATAAACCACAGCGGCTTTGATGTTGGTCTCGACCTCCTGATGTGAGGGATAAATTTGATGTCTCGACCTCCTGAGGTGAGGGATAACCGTTGTGGATTTGACTTTCCTCAACCTTTTGAAAGATAGCCATTGTTGTATCCTTATATGTGTGCTCCTGATGAATTTAGAATGCTCGATCAGGTTAACTGAATACTACCCTGCCCCAGGGTTAAAATAAGGGTTTTTTCTGCATAGAAAAGAAACTCCTACTTCGAAGGCTCAGAAGGGTTAACGAAGGTCTATCTCCCTTATATCTCCAGTGTTTGGGGATTTGAAACAATGCCTGTACATCATCAACAGGGTTCTACTCAAAAGCATACCATTTGAGATTATTGGTATTATGTGCTCATCATCCTCCCTTCGGAGTTATCATGCTTTATTACAAGAGTTAGGCATCACAAAAAGCATAGAAAAACATAAATGAGCAAAAGCGAATGGATTTTTTCAAGACAAACATATCCAATGCATTATGATTATAGTTCAAAAACAAACAAGTTTTGCATGCAAACAGAATTGACAAAACAAGAAAGCTTAAACATGAACATGCAAGATGAATTAAGAATTGCCAATGTTGAGGAGATCTTCTCCGTATGGACTTATTGCTTCAAAAGATCCAGTGAGTCAAAGGAGGACTTCAATTCTGGCCCTCAGGTGCGAATGTGATAGCATTTGCATCAATCAGGTCTTGAACCTTGTCTTTGAATGACTTACAGTCTTCAATCAGATAACCAACTTCCCCAGAGTGGAAAACACACCAGGCGTTGCATATGTTCCAACAGAACACTTCAGATTACTTCCTGGAAGAAGATTATGGCGAGGCCATACAGAAGTTGCAAGTGTCCAGCTTTAGGGATTTGAGTTGTGCCAGTGGTGCACAAACTCAAGATACAAGGTGTCTTGCTTATCCCTCGGTTGGGAGCCCCAAATATAGCGACTAGAGTTTGTGAATGCTTTAGGGATTTGAGCTGCCAATGATGCGAACTCAAGAACACGGAGTCTTGCTTATCCCTCGGTCGGGAGCCCCAAATATAGTTGTTGAAACAGAAAACACCATCATGAATGTAGGAAACTTTATATTGCTATCAGGGAACAACAATAACCTCTGACGCTTGGCTATCAAAGTCATTACTTGGAACACACAAGAGTTGTTGTGAAGGAAACCTTTGACAGTACCAATTGCAAGTGATTCTCATGAGTTACCCCTTGAGGAAGAACAAACATTCTATTTGCAGCAAATGAAATGGGATTGACCAGTAGAAACCATTATGAATAAACTCAAACATCTCGGGATCGAGCAAGTCCTGGACTTTTTGTACCTCAACACCTTGTAAAGCTTGACATTATGATCGGGCGCCCCGATAATGGAAAACACCGAGTATTGTCATCGAAATCAGGAGAGCTATCTGTGGTGAGAAAGAACCAAAGCACAAATCTTAATCAACTGAAATTCCAACAAGCAAGGATGAAACTGGACACAAGGCATGGAGACCTCGTCAGATTGTTTCTCATATTCTTTATGTCTTTGTTGACGAGTGAAGGCTACGGAAAAGGAAACTCCAGGAGGAAGAGGTAACTCGGGATGTGAAGCAGATCCTTGAGAATGAGAGGTGTCTCTGCATATCACTCTCGATTACTGGCTGGCAGAAGATTCTGGCGAAGTCACACGGAATTTGTAAGTGCTTTTAGGGATTCGAGCAATGCAAATGGTGCAATGCTCAAGATAGACAATGTCTTGCTTATCCCTCGTGCGGGAGCCCCAAGCAATTTCAAAGACTTGTAGATACTAACATCACGAACAGGTGCCCCAGAATAGAACTCACACCTAGTGTCATTGTCATCAAGCAGAGAATTTGCAAACATCAATGCGGTACGGTGCTTAACCAGTTGCAAATAAAGCAAGCATGGAAGCAAATGAGCATAAGACAAGTCTTCAAAAAGAACCCCAACTGAGCTTTCTTCTCGGTAAAATCCCCACAAAGTTGTTCCATGACTGATCTTTTAGCACACAATAAGAACAACTCAAGTCTCTGAGTCTGGTGAAAGTACCAAGTTTGAATAAGAATTCCTTGATCTTGAACACCTGTTATGCATGAGATGTATGAGATGTATGATATAAATGCAATGCCATGTTCATTCGATTTCCAAGGAATCCTCATACTTTGATTTTTTAGATAACAAAAGATAGAAGAGCTCGACACGAGGCTTAAAGAAACGATTCCTTGGAAATGGAAGGAACACGTATGCTAGTATGCTAGTTATTTTTTGTACTTCATTTTTTCACAAGTAAATATGCAATGATGCAAAGTGGTGGGAACCACAATACTGGATATATCTGGGATGCCGAGAGATCACACGGCACAAGTTCAAAGGTTCGGCACAGTTTCGGAACTCCCCGTAGATCACGAGACACAATCAATAGAAACAGAACCATAGTCACCATCACGGAAATGGAACCACTTGGACAAGAACCAAAATAACCCTCGAACAAGAACCACGGTAACCCACGAACAAGAACCACGGTATCCCACGAACAAGAACCAAGGTAACCCACGAACGAGGATAGCGGTAACCCACGAACAAGAACAACGGTAACCCTCGAACAAGAACCAAAGTCACCATCAATGTACCTGTTAAGCAATGATTGATTCCCGCCCCACTCACGGGTAAATCTAGGCCAAGGTAGGTCGAAAAGCCAACAGAGGATCGAATGTAGGCGTTATCATACGATATTGCCTCATTCCACCAAGCTCTGCCCGTGGATACGTGATCAGATCAATCAGGCATACGCCTTCTGTCCGTCACGGCCACTCTAGTCCTAGTTCCTATGGTATCACTCATAGCTTGGGTATTGGGCCTTTTACCTCTTGAAACACCCACCCACAGATAGAAATCCAGACAGTCCAGAATATGATGCAGAAAAGTAAAAGCGCACATAGAATGCAATGCAAACAGGTAAATATGCAAAGCAGTAAAAACACTCAAAGATAAACACACAAGCGCTAGGATCGACTCGCTAGGTCCGGACCAGCAACAGGTCAAGACGTCCCCAGTAGAGTCGCCAGCTGTCGCTACCGCGAAAATTAACAGAGTCGCCACTAACATATTTATCCTGAAAAGGAAGGGAATGCCAGCAAACCACAAAACAAAACAACGGTCTCACGACCAGAGAAAAAGGGTAAGGGAGTCGGTTACGCAAGGGGAAGGTGCTAGCACCCCTCACGCCCATCGTACTCGATGGTATCCACGCCTGTGTCTAAAACTATGGGTGTGTAACAAATCTACACTAATCTGGACTAAAATGAATGCAGAATGTAGGGAAAAGAAAGGATTGTGCTCGCACGGGCCCTACCCCGCTGCCTACGTACCTGTTTTGCAGAATCGCCCATCGTACGTTTTCGCTTGGAGGTACGTTTTTGGAAGGTTACCAACTAGAGACCAATTGAAATTAAGAGGTGTTTTAGTTGATGATAGAGATTGTTTTCGCGTTTTTTGTTTTCATGACATGGAGAATTCCCATCACCTATTTGATAGTTTCCCTTTCACTAGAAGAATTTGGAGCAAAGTTGGCGAGTGGCTAGGGGATTCGGTGATCAATTTGTCGAACGACGAATTGAGGAACTACTTGAAACACTTTGATAGAATTAAGGCGGTAGAAGAAAGATTAACTGTAGGAGTGATTTGAATTGCGGTGGTGTGGATTTGTGGGTGATGAGAAACACTATCTTATTCAGAGGTAATAGTTTTAAATTTGACGAGTGCTTTACCGCTATCGTGCTCAACTCCTAGAAATTGTTTAGGTTAGTTAATGATTCTTCTACGACTTGTAATTTCCATGTCTGGAACATTTTACCTCTATTTGTAAAAAGAGCTAACTTTTTTTTTTTTGTAATCAAGAAATTATATTAAAGAACCAAAAGTTCTAAACAACGATTACAAAAAGACGAGGCAAAGCTCGGAGAAAAGGAAAATTAGGCACCAAATACAAACTAAGAAAGATATAACAAAGGTAATTTTCTAAATTCATAGAAGTTATATTTGGTTTGCTTAATTTTCCCAATAAAAGACCACCGCCATATAAGCGCCTTAATGTTCCAAACCGTGTTGAAAATATTCCAACAATCATTCCGATAGATGATCCCATTCCTAAGCATCCAAATAGACCAACACGTTGCCAACCATATAGTCCCTTTTGTCCCCGCACTCACCTTCTTGCGTTTGCAAAAATCAAGCCAACCCATAAAGCTACTCAAGGAACTATCCAAAGTAAAATCATCGAACCCAATCCAAGAGGCCAAGTCTTTCCAAATTAAAATGGATGCCCGACAATAAAACAAAAGATGAGCTAACGTTTCCTCCTCCGTTCCACACAACACACAAAAATTACCGGAAGAGAAGGAGATACCCCTTTTGAGAAGGAGATCCATTGTCGGCATTGTATTGATAAAACACCGCCACCCAAAAGACTTGATCTTCGAAGGAATATCCAACTTCCATATCATTTTAAGAGCTAAAGAAAAATTCAAATTCGGACCCAACGAAACATGGAAAACATTAGACAAAGCATAAAAACTACTAACCGAAAAGCCATGATTCGCTTCCGGAAGCCAAACGATACCGTCCCGCCGAGTAGGAACCGGCTGCCAGCCACTCAAAAGAGAGTGCAGCCGCTGCAACTCACAGACAACAGCAGCGGGACTGTTTTGACGCCTCACTCCAAGATCCCCCCAAGTCCAACCACCATTAATCCATCCTCCCATGCAAGCTACCGACACATATTTCAAAAGCGAAAGCTCATACGCCGTCGGAAATAAATCCCTCAAACAAAGGTCCTCCATCCATCTTGAGTGCCAAAAAGAGGTGTTGAATCCTCCTCCAACAATAAACCTACAATTATCAACAAAAAAATTATCGGAGTAACTTTTTTCCAAAGACAAAATATCCAACCACCAAGATGATTTTAAAGACTTCTTAGAGTTCTTAGCATCAAAGGAAATCACATGAAGGTTAATATCTCCATATCTAGCTTTCAACACATGATACCATAAAGCATCCGACCCACCAAGAATCCTCCACCGCCATTTATTAAGGAGGGCTAAGTTAAAGTCTTTAATTCTTCTTAATCCGAGGCCACCCTTCTCAACGGGTAAACAAATCGACTTCCAACTAACCCAATGGATTTTCCTTCCTCCACAAACCCCTCCCCAAAGGAAATTACTTTGCAACTTCGTGATTTCCTTTAACATCTTCTTCGGAGCCTTATAAAAAGAGAGCATAAAAATGGAAAGACTACAAAGAACGGTTTAAGGAGAGTTAACCTACCACCAAAGCTAAGCATCCGGGATTTCCAATCCAAAAGCCGAGATTTTAACTTTAACAATAACCCATTCCAAGAAGAAATCCTTCTAGGATTAATTCCTATCGGAATGCCAAGAAAGGTGAAATGATTATCCTCCCTCCTACAAGCCAAAAAGTTTGAAGCAAAATCCAAGAAATGATCACTCAAGTTGATTCCAATAAGTTTACTTTTGTGGTAGTTAATCCCTAGACCCGAGACCATTTCAAAACCTCTTAAAATAGCCTTTGTCACCCAAACTTGCTTCCAACTCCCCTCACCTATTAAAAGAGTATCATCCGCAAATTGAAGGATGTCCACGCTACACCCTCTCCTAATATTGAAACCACCATATTCGCCAATATCCACCGCCTTACTTACTAACCCCTTAAGCCCTTCCGCCACAATGACAAAGAGAAAAGGAGAGAGAGGATCTCCTTGCCTCAAACCTTTCTCAACTACAAACTCCTTAGTGGGACTTCCGTTTACTAACACCGACATTTTACTTGTGAAAATCAAGCCCTCCATCCACTTCATCCAAATCTCCCCGAAACCCATCTTTCTTAGCATAAATCTAAGAAAGTCCCAACACACATTATCATATGCTTTCTCAAAATCCACCTTAAAAGGTAAGCATCTCCTCCCATCCTTCTTCGCCAAATCCACCACCTCATTAGCCACCAACACCCCATCCAAGAGTTGTCTACCCGGAACAAACGCGCTTTGACAATTCGAAACAATCGACCCTAGCACCTTCTTTATTATCGACGCCAAAAGCTTAGAGATCACTTTGTACACACACCCCACCAAACATATAGGCCTATACTCGTCCAACCCCAAAGGATTTGAAGATTTTGGAATCAAGGTCAAGAAAGACGAAGTAATAGCCTTAGATAGCAAAGCTTCCCTATGGAAGCACTCAAAACACTTTAGAAAATCCTCTTTCAAGAAAAACCAACACTTCTTGATAAAAGAAAAAGAAAACCCATCGGGCCCCGTGAAGGATAGAAAAACACTTAGAAAGGGGGGGTTTGAATAAGTGTAGTTTCAAAAACTTGTAAGATAAAAATAATTTGCACAAGTATTTTTATCCTGGTTCGTTGTTAACTAAACTACTCCAGTCCCCCCTATACAAGGTGATTTACCTCAACTGAGGATTTAATCCACTAATCACACAAGATTACAATGGTTTTCCACTTAGACAACTTCTAAGTCTTCTAGAGTCTTCTGATCACAACCTGATCACTCTAGGAACAAATGCTTAGACACAAGCTAAGATTTTCTTAGAGTATCCTGACCACCATGTGATCACTTTAAATACAACTGCTTAGACACAAGCTAAGAATTCCTAGAGTATCCTGATCAACACTTGATCACTCTAGTTACTTACAAATTAATGTAATCAATTCTAAGAGTATTACAATTGCTTCTTAAAAGCGATAATCACAAACTGTGATATTTCTCTTACAGATATAAGCTTAGAATCACTAAAGTATTACAACAGTAATGTAGTGAGGTTGAAGATGAAGTTTCTGAGCTTTGAGTTGAACAGCGTTTCAGCAAGTTTTTCAGAATAAGTTCGTTTAGGATTCATAACCTTGCTTCTCATCAGAACTTCATATATATAGGCGTTTTGAGAAGATGACCGTTGAGAGCATTTAATGCTTTGCGTATTCCGTACAGCATTGCATTTAATGTTTCACTGTTTTGTCAACTACCTCGAGCCTTGCTTTTGCTGTGACTATTGACATTGCCTTTAATAGCTTCTAACGTTCCTTTTGTCAGTCAGCGTAGCCTTCCATCTAGTACTTGATTCTGATTTGTCCTTTGTAAATACTACGTTTGAAAATCATCAGAGTACAAACAGCTTGGTGCAGAGTGTCATACCCCAATTTTTGACCTAAGATACCACCTCATATCATTTGCATATGCCTCATTTGCATCTCTAACAAATTGCATAGCTTGTGTTTGCTACTTGTGACTCAGCAGGGTTTAATCTGGAAATCACTCATCAGTACAAGTAACAATCAATTAGGGTTTTGTTCTCCCTTCATCTCAAATGAATCATCTTCATCAATAATCAACATTTGGTCCTCAGAGATTCATTTCAACAAGCTCAACAGCTTTGAATCGACTGAATTAGGGTTTTGACTGAAGACAGCACACTCCTGACTTTTGCTCAGAATTTGACCTAATGGCTTGGGACATGATATCAAGATCTCAAGTGCATCATTTTTACCTAATCCATTGGCTCATAACATCTCCTACGCAAAGATTGATCAGACAAATCCTCAGATCAGGGTTTTGAACTATCAGGGACTGAAATCAGGGATCACATTTGGGAAACCCTAAAAATCCCCAGGAAGTCAATCAAAGGTTTCAATCATCTTCAAATAATCCCTATGACAATATCCAATGAAGATTGTGTCTCAATTCAAGATCCACAGTCATCAATTTCATCAGGTCGACAATTAGGGTTTTTGACCTAATTCACTGAACCACTGACTTTTTAATCAGGACATGGTGCCACAACTCAAACCATGGCTCAATATCCTCTAATGCTTCAATGTGATCCATTCATACCATTCATTTGATGAGGGTAGCCTGTTTCATTTGAAATCTCCAGAAACGCGATTCGTCTGAAAAAGTCAACTGTACAAGATCGCCATTGACTTTTGGGGAATTTTGGTCAACCATGACTTTTGAAGTTTAAAATCATCAATATATGATATGAGAAGTCATTTGATCAAGAAAAATCAAGAAAATCAATCAAGAATCAAAAAGTCAAAAGTTTGACTTTCATACTTAGAAAATTTTTCCAAGTGTTTTTCATGGTTTTTTCCAAACTTTGGAGGGGAATAACTCAAAATTTCACCTACAAACTGAAAAAACTTCCAACATGAAAGTTGTAGATTTTGATCCAATAAACAACTTTGACACATATAAATTTTTTCCATAAGATCAACCATTTAAGAGATATGGAGCTTCAAAGTTGGCATCTTTGGAAAATTTCACTTGAAACTTCATTTTTCTCAAAGTTCATGGATCTTTTTCACCCACTTCCTTAAGGATCTTGAAGAAACTTTCAACTAGGGTTTTGAAGTGTGTAATATGAGCTTTCCAAAATGTCCAAGAGCATGAAAAAATATGGAGTGTAGCTATGGTTTTGAATTTTGCAATTAGAGGTCATTATGCATGAAATTACAAGCCATTTTCACTAAGTTCAATACTATATGGCCTATAATTCAAGCAATGACACACCAAAGCAATGATTGAATGATATTTTCTGATTTGAGATCAGAATGGAAAGAGATAAGAAGCTTGGCCAAAATAACCATGGTTTAGTTACTTTAACCATTTGCATTTAATGTGAAAGATTCCATTTTATCTCTTAAGCCAAATCATCATTCTTGATCAACTTGCAAGAGCTTTGTATTCAGAAACTTTGGCCTATAAATAGAGGTCATTTCCACTCTTCAATTCACACCAAAACCTCATAATCATAGGTTTTCTCTCTTCTTTCTTAAGTTGCAAGTTTCATGAGTTTCAAAGAGGGAGAATTGCAATTTCCATCTCTTGCAATTTCTGGCCAAAGTGAGGGTTCTAACATCTCATAAACATCAAATGTGATGTGTTTGATCCATCCACACACCCCAAAAACACCTAAATCTCAGAATCACTCTTCAACCACCATGTTTGCATAAAGAGAGCCTTATCATGCCAAAATTCACATTAGCCCATATCTGTCCAAGTTAATCATCCAAACACATTCCATATATCATATATGAGCTATACCAATCATCATCCATGATCTGAAACACCTCCATCATCAAATTCGATCCTCACTCCAAGCAACTGCAGATCGGGTCTCATGGCTATGCTCAGATGAATTCAGTTCACTCCAAGCATCCAGACATGTTCCATAATCATCATTGAAGCTATCCAGATCATTGCAAAGCATCTGTAACACCTCTACTGAAGAATTCAATCTCCACTTTGGCCGTTTTTGAAGGTAAGCCTCATGAACTTCAAACTCATACTTGCACGCATCATAAATGAAATGTGAGCATACCATCTTGTTTCTGCACCTATGAGGATCATTAACCCTCAATCAATTGCATCTTAACTTGCACATACACGATTTTAGAATGAATCATAGAATTAGGGTTCTTCGTGTTCATCAGAGAATCAATGGCCTTAGGGTTAAAATAAATGAAATTAAATGCTATCATCATGTTCCTCGTCCAAAACCGAGCAAGATAGACCCTTTACTTGATCAATTTGGTTCAGTTTCAAGAATTTTCAAAATCAAATGGGGATGGTGTTCTTGGCGCCATTTTCTGTTCAGAAATTTCAAATGTTAATTTTCAAATATAATTAAATGGAGTTGTTATAGTAACAAGCTGCGCGCGCAGCTGGGTTGGCAAGTGTTTTGGCTGGTGAACACAAGGGCGTGGGTTCAAGTCTTAGTGAAGACAAAACCATTTTTTTTAATCACTTATTTTGTTCATTTTTTTCACAAATTCATCCTTTAATTTAACCAATCAAATCAACTTATTTTTGATTCATTTTTTACACACCTCTTATTTAATATACATATTTTGACAATATCAAAAAAAAATCACAAAAAAAGATTTATTTAATATGCTTTTAATTAGGTTTAAAATGATACATTTTTAAGTGTTTTTAAATACTTTAAATATTGTTTTTCATTTAATTTTTAACCTAATCACTTGTAAATATTTTTTGTGATCAAACCCTAATCATTTAGGTCTTAATTGAGTATTAAAACTTGTTTTAACTTAATTAAGTTGTTTTCTTTCAAATTCAAATCGTTTTAAGATGAGCAATCGCGATTCTTTTTCAAAACGATAAACCACTTCTTTTTTAAATCCTTTTTGATTAATCAATCGATTTTCAAAATGAAGTGGGGCCTCTCGAATATTAGAGAGTGTAAGTCCCATTTCTTTTCTTTTTGTACAGTTTCCAAAACAATAAAACTTCAAAGAAACAAAACTTTTCAAAAATACCATGGGCCTCCACGTAGGTATAAGTCCCAAGCCCCTTTTGTACATACCCATTCCAGTACATGAAATTAGGTATTTCATTGTACGCCTTTTGTACATATCTCAATCAATCTGTTTTTTTAACTTTGAATAACAAACCAAAAATGAAGGTTTCTTTAAATCTTCCCAAATATACCATGGGCCTCCATGTAGGTATAAGTCCCGAGCCCTTTGTAAATACCTGTTTACATAGCTTTGAATAAACTCAAGTGGACCTCTCCTCGAGTATAAGTCCCGAGCCCCGTGTATACAGATGGATCATGCTTACAGGTATATTTCCTTCATAAACTCCATTATATACACACACTTTGTCATATATATAATTGTTCATACCTGTTCATGTTTGTTCATACTTGTTCATGTTTGTTCATATGTGTGATATGTGTGCTTGTTCAACTTAGTACAACACTAGGTTCCCCATAGCCTCCTATTGGGCTTCGTGCAAAGAATATCCACTAGTTTAGGTTAGGACATAGAGTATGGTTTCCCGGTGAAATCGCTCTAAGAGCTCAAACCAACTATACCATGCCTCCCCTTGGGCTTTGTACAAACGAGTGACCCTCCCATAGCCTCCTCTTGGGCTTACAATGCAAGGACCCTGGATTGTCCCTCCCATAGCCTCCTCTTGGGCTTACAATGCAAGGACCCTCGGATAGCCTCCTCTTGGGCTTCGTACAAGGACCCACGGGCTTCTTATAAGCATCCCCAATATCCAAATCAAATACCCTAGGAGATTAGACATTTTTCATCTCTATGATAGGAGTATCTCTTCTATATCATCACAAACAATCAATCAATCAAACTTTTTGCCACAAGGCTGGCTAATCAATCAAACTTTTTCTTGCCACAAGGCTGGCTAATCAATCAAACCGTTTTGCCACCATACTGGCTGATTAATCAAAGTTTTTGTCACAAGGCTGACTTCATTGAAACTTTTGCCACAAGGCTGGCTGATTAATCAAAACTTTTTGTCACAAGGCTGACTTCATTGAAAGTTTTTGCCACAAGGCTGGTTAAACAAACAAAAACATCTTTATCATTCTAAGCACCATAAGTGGCACAGCCCAGGGCTTATAATGAAAAGATTTTCAAACAAAAATCAAACAGATGTATGTGATGATATAGATTAGATACATCGAACATTGAGATGACATTTGTCTCTTTTCCTTTGCTTCCACTAGCATAAGTGGGAGCTACGATTGCTCTGACTTTCTCAACATCCCTTTGAGAATACGTAGGCACAAGGTCATATCCTTGGCGAGCAAAACTTCTCTCTCAAACCACTCAAACCTTAGCACCCGTAGACCCCGAGCTACAGATGCTCTGATTCCCTCTAAGGGATATGTATGCAGAGGATCGCGATGATCTTTGCGAGCATAATCAAACAAACACCTTAGGTCCCACCTATTTCACAAGAACCTCTCAATAACATGGAATGAAAAACAAAGCAAAGAAACCTATAGAGTGTTAGAACAAGATTTGTTCTTATCAATTATCTTAGTTTTGATGATAACAATAATATGAATTTTGCTTAAGATAATATGGTACTCTAATCCAATGCAATTTCCCTTTCAGGAAATATATAAAGAGTACGCATAATTCAGCGCTCAGAAGATGTGTCTCAAATGGTTCAGCATGCAACATCAGAACATGGTCTGGCAAGACATCAGAAGATGGTCGAAGCAGAATCAGAACATGGGTCTATGGAAGCATCAGAAGAACATGAGATCAGAAGCACTGAAAATCAGAAGATGGTATCACGCTCAGAAGCACTTCAAGGTCAGAAGATCAGAAGATGCTGTGGACCAAGCTGTTTGACTCTGATGATATTCAAATGTCGTATTCACAAACATCAGATCAGAAGGAAGTACACGTGGCAGACTACGCTGACTGACAAAAGGAACGTTAAAGCTACTAAAGGCTACGTCAGTAGACACAGCGTGAACAAGGCTCGAGGTAGTTGACAAAAGCGTATAACATTAAATGCAAAGCTGTACGGAACACGCAAAGCATTAAATGCATTCAACGGTCATCTTCTCAACGCCTATAAATATGAAGTTCTGATGAGAAGCAAGGTTAACGATTCTGCACAAAATCAACTTATATCAAACTTGCTGAAACGCTGTTCAAATCTAAACTCAGAATCTTCATCTTCATCAAAGCTCACTACATTGCTGTTGTAATATCTTAGTGAGATTAAGCTTAAACTGTAAGAGAAATATCACAGTTGTGATTATCGCTTTTAAGAAGCATTTGTAAACTCTTGAATTGATTACATTAAGTTGTAAGGAACTAGAGTGATCGGTTGATCAGTATACTCTAGGAAGTCTTGGCAGTTGGCTGAGCAGTTTGTAACTAGAGTGATCAGGTTGATCAGAATACTCTAGAGGAAGTCTTAGCAGTTGGCTGAGCAGAAAGTCTTAGGAGTGAACTAAGCCTAGAGTGATCTTGTTGATCAGTAGACTCTAGAAAAAGTCTTAGGAGTGAACTAAGCAGTTGTTCCTGGAGTGATCAGGTTGTGATCAGAAGACTCTGGAAGACTTAGTTGCGGCTAAGTGGAAAACCATTGTAATCCGTGCGATTAGTGGATTAAATCCTCAGTTGAGGTAAATCATCTCTGCGGGGGTGGACTGGAGTAGCTTCGTTAACAGCGAACCAGGATAAAAATATTTGTGCATTTATTTTTATCGTCCAAGATTTAAAGTCACACTTATTCAATCCCCCCCTTTCTAAGTGTTTTTCTATCCTTCAATTGGCATCAGAGCGCCGGTTCTAAGGTGCAAGCACTTAACCGTGTTTAGAAAAGATTCAGGAAGAGAAAAACGCTTCATTTAAAAGATGGTTGATGAAAGTGAAAGGACTATACCTACACCTGCATCTACATCTGGCTCTGCTGAGCAATACAACGGTAACAATGGTTATACTAGACCGCCGGTATTTGATGGTGAAAACTTTGAATACTGGAAAGATAAACTGGAAAGTTACTTTCTGGGTCTAGATGGTGATCTATGGGATCTTCTGATGGATGGTTACAAACATCCTGTAAATGCCAGGGGCGTAAAGCTGTCAAGGCAAGAAATGAATGATGATCAAAAGAAGCTTTTCAGGAATCATCATAAATGTAGAACTGTTTTGCTGAATGCTATCTCTCATGCTGAGTATGAGAAGATATCTAACAGGGAAACGGCCTATGACATATATGAGTCCTTGAAAATGACTCATGAAGGAAATGCTCAAGTCAAGGAGACAAAAGCTCTTGCCTTAATCCAGAAGTATGAAGCCTTCAAGATGGAGGATGATGAAGACATTGAAAAGATGTTTTCGAGATTTCAAACTCTTACTGCTGGATTGAGAGTTCTTGACAAAGGATACACCAAGGCTGATCATGTGAAGAAGATCATCAGAAGCTTACCCAGAAGATGGGGTCCTATGGTGACTGCATTCAAGATTGCAAAGAATCTGAATGAAGTTTCTCTGGAAGAGCTTATCAGCGCCTTGAGAAGTCATGAAATAGAGCTGGACGCAAATGAGCCTCAAAAGAAAGGTAAGTCTATTGCATTAAAATCAAATATCAAGAAATGCACTAACGCTTTTCAGGCCAGAGAAGAAGATCCTGAAGAATCAGAATCTGAAGAAGAAGATGAACTGTCCATGATTTCCAGAAGGCTAAATCAACTCTGGAAGACCAAGCAAAGGAAGTTCAGAGGCTTCAGAAGTTCAAGGAAATTTGAACGTGGAGAATCTTCTGATGAAAGAAGATTTGACAAGAAGAAGGTCATGTGCTATGAATGCAATGAGCCTGGACACTACAAGAATGAATGTCCAAATCTTCAAAAGGAAAGTCCCAAGAAAAAGTTTCATAAGAAGAAAGGTCTTATGGCAACCTGGGATGAGTCAGAAGATGATTCAGAAGATGAGCAGGCCAACTGTGCGCTGATGGCGACAGAAGATGACGGATCAGAATCTACATCAGAATCAGATTCTGAAGAGGTATTTTCTGAACTTACTAGAGATGAGTTAGTTTCCGGTCTAACTGAACTTCTGGAACTCAAGTCTCAGATTAGTCTCAAATACAAAAAGCTGAAAAAGCAATTTGAATTTGAAACAAAGAAGCTTGAGTTGGAGAATTCTGAATTAAAAGAAAAACTTTTAAAATTATCCAATAATGTTGGATCTCCTTCTGATTCAGAAAAATCCACTCCTAGTCTGAACCATATTCTGAAAGAATATGATTTAAGTTTCAGAAAGTTCTTATCTAGAAGTATTGGCAGAAGTCAGCTAGCTTCTATGATATATGCTGTGTCTGGAAACAAAAGAGTTGGCATTGGTTATGAGGGTGAAACCCCATACAAACTTGAACCTGTTGATGAAATGAAAATTACATACAAGCCATTGTATGATCAGTTCAAGTATGGCCACTCTCATGATATTAGGCACACCTCACATGCACAAAGTTTTCACATAACACACACTAAGAAGCATGTGACACAACCTAGGAAATATCATGAAACTCACATTAAGAATTATCATGCTGTTCCTCCTATTGCTTACAATGTTAAACCCAAGTTCAATCAGAACTTGAGAAAATCTAACAAGAAAGGACCCAAAAAGATGTGGGTACCTAAGGATAAGATTATTCCTATTGCAGATATCCTTGGCTGCAAGAAGGACAAAGCACAACATGTCATGGTACCTGGACTCTGGATGCTCGCGACACATGACAGGAAGAAGGTCTATGTTCCAAGACCTGGTGCTTAAGTCTGGAGGAGAAGTCAAGTTTGGAGGAGATCAGAAGGGCAAGATAATTGGCTCTGGAACTATAAAGTCTGGTAACTCTCCTTCCATTTCTAATGTACTTCTTGTAGAAGGATTAACTCATAACCTCTTATCTATCAGTCAATTAAGTGACAATGGTTATGATATAATCTTCAATCAAAAGTCTTGCAAGGCTGTAAATCAGAAGGATGGCTCAATCCTTTTTACAGGCAAGAGGAAGAACAACATTTATAAGACAGATCTGCAAGATCTTATGAGTCAGAAGGTGACTTGTCTTATGTCTGTTTCTGAAGAGCAGTGGGTCTGGCACAGAAGATTAGGTCATGCTAGTTTGAGAAAGATCTCTCAGATTAACAAACTGAATCTTGTCAGAGGACTCCCTAATTTGAAATTCCAATCAGATGCTCTTTGTGAAGCATGTCAGAAGGGCAAGTTCTCCAAACCTGCATTCAAGTCTAAGAATGTTGTTTCTACCTCAAGGCCATTAGAACTCTTGCACATTGATCTGTTTGGCCCAGTCAAAACAGCATCTGTCAGAGGAAAGAAATATGGATTAGTCATCGTAGATGATTATAGCCGCTGGACATGGGTAAAATTCTTGAAACACAAGGATGAGACTCATTCAGTGTTCTTTGATTTCTGCATTCAGATTCAATCTGAAAAAGAGTGTAAAATCATAAAGGTCAGAAGTGATCATGGTGGTGAATTTGAGAACAGACCCTTTGAAGAATTCTTCAAAGAAAATGGTATTGCCCATGATTTCTCTTGTCCTAGAACTCCACAGCAAAATGGGGTTGT